>NW_007734395.1:57351-77763 GCF_000696425.1 Galeopterus variegatus | reverse complement strand
GGGATCCGAACCCTCGGACGGGAGCGCCGCCGCGCTTCCCAAGCGGCGCACTATCCAGTGCGCCACCGGGCCGGCCCCAATTGATTTCTAGTTTTAATCCATGTGGTCTGATAAGATTCCATGCTGATGAGAAGAAAGTATATTATGTAATTGTTAGATGAGATGTTCTGTAGATGTCTGCCAAATCCAACTGATCTAAAGTGTAGTTTAAACCCTGTGTTTCTCTGTTGATTTGTTGCCTAGATGTTATATTTGATGTTGAGAGAATGGTGGTGTGGCCCCTAACTATTATTGTCTTGGGGGTCTATCTCTTTCAATCTAATAGTGTTTGCTTTATATATCTGGGTGCTCCAGTATTGGGGGTGCATATATATTGAGGATTGCTATGTCTTCTTGTTGGTTAGTTTCCTTTGCCATTATATAATGACCTTCCTTGTCTCTTTTTATAGTTTTTGGTTTGAAGTCTATTTTATCCAATGCAAGAATAGCTACTCCTGCTTGTTCTGGGTTTCCATTTCTGTGCTGTATCCTTCTCCATCCCTTCACTGTTAATCTGTGTGAGTGTTTACAGATGAGGTGAGTTTCTTGTAGGGCGCCTATAGTTGGGTCTAGTTTTCTAATCCAATCAGCTAATCTATGTCTTTTGAGTAGAGAATTCAATCAATTTACATTTAGGGTTGTTATTGAAAGGTATTGTCTTACTCCTAGCTTTTTATTGATTTTTGTTGGGTTGTTCCAAATATCTTTTGTTCATTTCTTTCCCTTTCATTGTGTTCAGTGTTTGTTGGTTTTTTGAAGTGGTAAGATATAGTTTCTTTCTCTTTCTTATTTGCATATCTGCTCTACTTGTGGGTTTTGTTACTTCTCCTGTGTTCATGGTGATGATTATAATTTTTTTGGATTTCAGATGCAGGAGTCCCTTTAGGATTTCTTGTAGGGCTGGTCATGTGGTGGCAAACTCCCACAGTTTTTGTTTGTCTGGGAAATGCATTATTTCTCCTTTATTTCTAAAGGATAGCCTTGCTGGGCATAGTATTCTTGGCTGACAGATTTTTCCTTTTAGTATTTTGAATATATCATCCCATTCTCTCTGGCCTGTGGGGTTTCTGCTGAAAAATCTGCTGTTAGTCTGATGGGGTCTCCCTTAAAGGTGACTTGACATTTTCCTCTTCCTGTTTTCCTAAAACACTCTCTTTATCTTTGACTTTTGCCAGTTGGATTATACTGTGTCTCAGAGAGGGCCTTCCTGGATTGAATCTGTTTGGAAATCTTTGAGCTTCTTAGATCTGGAAGTCCATATCTCTACCAATACCTGGTAAGTTTTCTGCTATTATTTTGTTGAATAGGTTTTCAATGCTTCCTCCTTTCTCCTCCCCCTCTGGAATACCGATGATTTGCATGTTTGTGTGCTTAAGGTTGTCTGCTAGCTTTCTCAGATTTTCTTCATTTTTTAAAATTCTTTTTTTTTTTGGTCTTCTTGGGTTATTTTGAAAAGATTGTCTTTGAGATCAGAAAGTCTTTCTTCTGCTTGCTCTTGCCTGCTGCTTAAGCTCTGGGTTGTATTTTTTATTTTGTTGAATGAATCCTTCAGTTCCAAGATTTCTGCTACAATCTTTTTAAAGGTATTAATCTGTTTGTAAATTTCACTATTCATATCCTGGATTGTTTTCCTTATTTTGTCGTGTCATCTGAGTCTCTTTGTATCTCACTGAGTTTCCTTAAGTTTGTTGCTTGGAATTCCTTTGCAGTCATTTCAAGGGTTTCATGCCATTTGTAGCCTGGCACTTGAGAGGTTCCCCCTCACCCCCAATATTTCTAGTATCCCTATGTTGTTGCTGATGTACAGTTATCTGGTAGAACAGTTGTGGATGGCAGTAGTGGGGAGTGGGGAGTGGGATGAACTGTTCTGTGAAGAGATGGAGGAAAATGAAGGAGAACACACTTTAAAGATGGAGTCACTGTTGCCATACAGGACTGAGCCTGTGTCAGCAAGAATGCAAAAGACTGTGTCAGCAAGGATTTGCAAGGCTTTACCACAAACCACAGACTTCCTATGGGGTTGCCTAGGAGACGGGGAGGTAATGAGAGGGGTTTACAGATGGCTAAAACGTATATAATGCATGCTCTCAGAGAATAAAGTTGCTTAATGTGTGCACTAAGTCCTAGATCTTTGTGTCTGGATTCTGGTTTCCCACCTCCCTAGGTGGCAGCCCCAATCTCAGGTGCATCCTGAGCAACTCACCTCACTGCACTCTCTTGGCAGGGCTACGTGTGGCCCTGCTTCTTGAGGGACTCCTGGCAGAGGTTACATGTAGTCCTGCCTCCTGAGACCCCCAGGGCAAAGAGAAACGTGCAAAGAGACAGATGACAGCTCTGGGACTGGATGCTAGCACTGACAACTTCAACAGTGGTGGCAGTGGGCTTGTTCCAGTCTTCTTCTGCAGGAGGAACATGCACTGGGCATCGCTGGTCCACCATCTAGCCTCCTCTCTCCTCCATAGTTTTTTTTTTTTTAATGGCTTCAGTATGCCCAAAGAAAAGCAGGGAACCATAGCCTTAATACTTCTCAATGGATGACAAAGAGTAGGCAGTATTTGACCAAGTTTCTCTTAGCAAAGTGTAGCAGAGTTGGAGTAATTATTGAGCATTTCCTAAACTTAAAAAAAATCTAAATGACCTGAGTAATTTAGAACTAAATGACCCAGATAATCATCCTAACTTCAGAGACTCAGTCCTTAAGCTTTTTCAATAGAAGTTATAGATGCTGAAAATACTAATAGATTCAAGAAGGAAGTGAAAATGTGGTGTGAATTTAGGTTTTGTATGGCTGGTGTTAAAACAGCAGTGACTTTGAGCTGCATGAAAGTACTGTCCATGGCAGGATGAGGCAGGATTTGCCTTCCCCAGCCTCATTCATGTGAATGCATTTCTGGGACAGAGACCATGGAGCCAAACAATGATTAGGAAGGACAAAGATGTGCATTGAAACCAAGAGGTGAGGTTGATGAATAAATGACAAGATGAATGGCTGGAAAATTGAGAGAGGTGAGATGAGGTTCATGGGATGTATCAAACTGGGCTATTGAGGATGACATTTGCAAGGGAGATACAAAAGATACACATTATTGTGAATTCTGTATTTATGAATTCACCTACTTGCAAAAATGTATTTGTAACCCTCAAATCAACACTCATGGTGCTTTTGCTGTTGTTCATGGACATGTGCAGAGTGGTGAAAAATTTGAGTCATCTGACACACACGTTCCCAGCTGAGGTTGAACAAGGGTAAGCTCTGCCTTCTTGTTTTGGCTCTCATACTGTAGACAAGTGTTTTTTAATTCATAGTCTGTTTAGTGTCACATTTCCCACTCCATTCTTTTGTGCTTTCTGTTAGTAATTTTGCTGTTTAAAATGCCCCCAAGCATGATATTGAAGTACCGTATAGTGTTTCTAAGCTCAAGTAGGCTGTGATATACCTTACAGAGAAAATACATGTGCTGTTAGATAAGTTTCATTCAGGGATGAATTATAGTGCTCTTGGCTGTGAGTTCAGTGTTAATGAATCAACAATATATTAAATAAGGTGTTTTTAAACAGAAACACATAAAACAAGGTTATTTATTTTTTGAAAAAAGATGACCGGTAAGGGGATCTTAACCCTTGACTTGGTGTTGTCAGCATCACGCTCACCCAGTGAGCGAACCAGCCATCCTTATATAGGGATCTGAAACGTGGCCTCGGTGTTATCAGCACCACACTCTCCCGAGTGAACCACAGGCCGGCCCCCATAACAAGGTTATGTTTTGATCAGTTGATGAAAATGTTGTGATCAGAGGCTTGCAGGAACCCAACTCTGTATTTCCCCTAGGAGCAATGGTTCATTATTTTCTAATTCAGTGTTTTCAGTGACTTTATAGAACATAACTACAAAGAATAATGAATAACGAGAATTCACTGTAATGCTTTGGGTGTGTCAAAGAAATTGGACACTTCAGTGTTTCTCATCCTTTAATCTCAGATCCTTGGAATTTTCTTAAGAGAAACATATTTTCAAGGGCATACTGGCAAATCTTTAGGGTGGTACTAGTTTTTGTGAAATAATTGTTCTACTTGTATGGAAAGTTGGCAGCCTGTAAATTCCATTTATTTAAACATTCTGCTGAACTATAATTTTGGAATTATGTTCTTTGATTTCATAGATATGTGTTGTGTGAAAATTTGCTTCATTTCCCTTAAATATAATCCTAGCAGGAGAATGGTTTACAAACCTGATAATTTCACCTTTTCACTTTGGCTTTATATAGAGATTTGTTTGTTTTCATAACTTTTAAGATTACTCCTTGTTCAGAGCCTGACTCCTGGGGCTGGAATTAGAACCTAATATGCAGCTTATGAGAAGGAGTCCTGAGGGAACTAAAGAAGGTTCCAGAAAGCTTATCTGAACAGACATAGTACTTGGAAGAGAACAGGCCATCAAGGGGGGAATAAAGTGATAGTCGGGGAACCAGAGAGATAAATAGATCAGAGAACCCCAGATCTGGCCATGGGCAGGAGGTGAAGCTGAGGCCGGCAGGGAATAGCAGCTGGATATGACTGAAGGTCAGGGTAGAGGTCAACAATGGACTCCACATCTTTTACTGCAGGCTCACTCTTCTTGGGCCTGGGCTCTAAAAGTAGCAGGGCAGAGCTGGACATTCCTTGATATTTTAATCATATTAACATTAATAATCAAACATTTTATTATGCATCTGTCTGTATGGGATATAAAATACAGACATTACAGGCCTTATTTTGAAGGATCAATAATCTGTGGAGGAAAAGACAAAATGCACATATGAAATTGTAGATGATAACCCAATACATTGATGAGTATAATATTATCTAAATTCAATATGTAAGTGCTGAGGAAATGAAGCATCCAAGTGGGGAGGATCCATGATCTCATTTTGCTAAATGTAAAGACAGTTCCACGCATTATCTCTTATTTCCAAAAAATAACAGGTGGAGAATATAAAATGAAAACTTTCATAAAGTTAATTTAAAAATACTTTTATATTTTAAGACTATGTATATCCTGTAAAAAAGATCACTGATACCATGCAAAATAATCATGTAAAAAGTAAATTTGCTTCCAATTCAGGAGTGCTTATTGATTATTTATGCTTTGTCCAGCACTGTGCAAGGGAATAAAGACAATGTTAGTTAAAGGATAAAAGTAGGGCTCTTTCCTTAACATCTGCAGTCAAATCAGAGAAACAAAATTCTGAGAAAACATCAAACATACAATATAAGATGCCAAGAAGAGGGTTATAATTTGTTTTTATGGTTTTAAATTACAAAAGTGATATTACTTTAGATTTTTACTTAGATTTCTTCCTCTGAATGTAATGTCTCTTTCTCCCTTGCTTTGCCAAGGCTAGACAGTTTGTGTGTCTAGTCTGTCTTTGGAAAGTTTTGTCTCTCTTTAGAATTCAGGTTCCTTGGTTGCATTTTGATTTCAGCTCTCTGATGGGCTGAAACATCTACAATTTTGTAGATCACCTGACTTTTTGTTGTTGCTAGAGTGGGAGCAATGTTCTTTTCATGGCATTCATCAGTGTAAGTGAAAATGGAACTCTTCAGCTTTTCTGTTGAGATGTGTGCATGTGTATCACCATGCTAATCAGAACAAAAATCTGGGGCCGGCCCGGTGGCGCACTGCTACAGTGTGCTGCTTGGAAGCGCGGCGGCGCTCCTGCCGAGGGTTCGGATCCCACATACAGACTGGTTCCCGCTCACTGGCTGAGCGAGGTGCAGGCGCAACACCGAGGGTTGCGATCCCGGTCCAGTACGGGCACAACACTGAGGGTTGCGATCCGTTGTCGGACACGAAAAAAGACAAAAAAAAAAAAAGAACAAAAATCTGCATCAATAAAAACAAACCAACAAAATCTTATGAATCAACTAGAAAGCATTAAAAAGGCTGTAGGAGAAATATAACCACTCTTTTTTCCTTTACCTCTGAAAAGTAGTCAAAATAGTTGAAATAATAGTAATAGTGTTAACCTTGAACTTCCCTGAAGCTATTTCTGAATCCCAATGTCTTGGAATTCTAACCAGTGCCTATTCCTCCTCCTTCCTCCCTCCCATAGAGGAATCAATGTGAGGACTGAGACTGAATGTCTCCCATTGCAAACTGGGCAGAGGTTCTAGAAGCTGGGTGAGCAATGTAGGGGAGGGGTGGGAGTGTGTTATAGCAGCCACTATAGCAGCAACCATTGTGTGGGAAGGGGTTTTCTGGAATTAAGGAACAAAACAAGAGAAAAGGAATAGAATTTTTTTTTTAAACTGTGTCCTGCATTGTTACAGATCAAAATCAGGCCTGAGAGAGTATTACAGTGGTTAACAGAGACTAGGGAGGTGGGAAGAGAAGGGAAAACAGGGAGAGGTTGGCCAATGGGTACAAAAATTGCAATTTGATAGAAGGAAGAAGTTCTGATGCACAGTAGGGTCACTATAGTTACCAGTTAAGTTTTGTGTATTACATAATAGCTAGAGGAGAAGTTCTTGGATGTTTTTGCCACAAAGAAATAAATGCGGGAGGTGATTGATACTTTAAATACTCTAACTCAATTTTTATACAACACATATATGTATCAAAACATCAGATTGTACCCCATAAGTGTGTACAATTATGACATGTCAATTCAAATTAAAAAATAAGTTAAGACTAACACAATGACAAGAACCATTTTTTAGAAAAATTTGGATATCAAGCCTAATTTTTATCAGAATCCTATTTTTGCGTAATTTCAAAAGTTTTTCTTTTTGAATTATAAGTTCTTTTTACTTACGTAATCAGTGAAAAAGTAATAAATTAAAATAAATATGTAAGGCCATATGTGAAAAAATGTATTGGAAAATGCAAACAGATTTCTGAATCTGTATAGACAAATTTATTTTCCTTGTTACCTGTGAGATGTCTCTTTCTTTCTTCTATTTTAAACAGTTTATTATACACTTCATATTCTTAAGAAGAAAGTATCCATTGGTGTTCCAGAAGTAGAATTTTGTTTCTATGTGAATATATGTATAGAAAGGATTTTATTGCATTTCTTCAAATCTAAGGTGCACATTTTTTTTCACATTTTAATATCTCTGAAATTGTAACGTGTTTTGTGACTGGTCATCTACTATAGCTTAATTAACATATTTTTTTCTTTTATTTTGGTAAATAAAATAATAGTATGTTTTAAAATTGATGGAATCTTAGATTTGAGGAAATATGGTATTACTTAGGTGATTTCACAGATTAAGAAATTGTTTTAGTCCGTTTTTTGTTGCTATGACAGAAATACCTGAGACTGGGTAATTTATAAAGGAAGGAGGTTTATTTGGCTTATGATTCTGGGACAGCTGCATCTGGCACAGGCCTCGGACTGCTTCTACTCATGGCAGAAAGTGGCAGGCAGCTGGTGGGTACAAGCAGATCACATGGTGAGAGGAAGCAAGAGAGAGAGAGAAAGGTGCCAGGGTCTTATAAACAACCATCTCTCGTGGGAACTAATAGAGTGAGAACTCACTCATTAATCCCCCTTCCCCCAGGAGAACACATCTAAACTCCATCAGCATCTAATTTTTTGAGGGTAAAGGTATGTGTAACTTTCTTGACATTTCCTAGACTGATTCACCCACAAGGAATGATACATGGCTGTTTTTGAGATGTTTAAAAACCTTATATTCAATGCAATCCCTATCAAAATACCAATGACATTCTTCATAGAAATAGGAAAAACAGTCCTAACATTCATATGGAACAATGAAAGACCCAGAATAGCCAAAGCAATCCTGAGCAACAATAACAACAACAAAAAAAGCTAGAGGCATTACATGACCTGACTTCAAATTATACTACAAAGCTAACCGAAGCAGCATGGTACTGGCATAAAAACAGACACACGGAACTGAATAGAGAACCCAGAAATCAATCCATGTACTTACAGCCAACTGATCTTCAACAAAGGCACTAAGAACATACATTGGGGGGCCGGCCCAGTGTCCCGCCGAGGGTTCGGATCCCACATACAGACCGGTTCCCGCTCACTGGCTGAGCGAGGTGCGGGTGTGACACCAAGGGTTGCGATCCCGTTGCCGGTCCCGGTCCGGTACGGGTGCGACACTGAGGGTTGCAATCCGTTGCCGGACACGAAAAAAGACAAAAAAAGGAAAAAAAAAAAAAAAAGAACATACATTGGGGAGAGGACTGCCTCTTCAATAAATGATGCTGGGGAAACTGGGCATCCATATGTAGAAGACTGAAAAAACATAGAGGAAACACTTAAATATGTAGGACTGGGCAAAGACTTTATGAATAAAACCTCAAAAGCACAGGCAGCAAAAGAGAAAATAAACAAATTGAGATTATATCAGAACAAAAAGCTTCTGCACAGCAAAGGAGACAATCAAGAGGGTGAAAACAATATTTTTCCCTCATTTCTGAAGGATAGCTAGTATAGTATTCTTGGCTGGCAGTTTTTTTCTTTTAGCATTCAAATATATTAGAATAATGTTGAGTGAAACGAGTCAGGCAGAGAAAAAGAAATACCACATGTTTTCACTCATTGGTGGGAGCTAAAAAATAAACAAATTAATTCACCCACATATACACACACAAAAAAACCAGGGGGGCGGGGGAAGAAGATATAACAACTATACTTTTTTGAAGTTGTTACAACAAGCAAACGGAAAGGACATTCTTGGGGGGGGGAGGGGGGAGAGGGAGGAGGGAGGGGGGTGTTGGTGATGGGCCATAATAATCATATACATTGTATATTGACAAAATAAAAATTAAAAAAAAAAAGAGGGTGAAAAGATAACCTACAGAATGGGAGAAAATATTTGCAAACTATATATCTTACAAGGGATGAATATCCAGAATATACAAGGAACTCAAACATTTTAACAGTAAAGAGCCAAATAATACAACTAAAGAAATAGGCAAAGGAGTTGAATAGACATTCTTCAAAAGAAGATATACGAATAGCCAACAGGTGCATGAAAAAATGCTCAACATCACTAAGCATCAGGGAAATGCAAATCAAAACCACATTGAGATATCATTTCAACCCAGTTAGACTGGCATTATCAAAAAGGCAGAGAATAACAAATGATGGCGAGGATGTGGAGAAAAAGGAACCCTTCTATACTGTTGGTGGGACTTTAAATTAGCATAGCCATTATGGGAAACAGTATGAAGCTTTCTCAAACAACTACAAATGGAACTGCCATATGATCCAGCAATCCCACTGCTGGGTATATACCCAAAGTAATGGAAATCATGAGGTCAAAGGGACACCTGCACTCCCATGTTTATCACAGCTCTATTTACAATGGCCAAGATATGAATCAACCTAAATGTCCATTGATGGACAACAACTGGATAAGGAAAGTGTGGTATAGATACTATGGAATACTACTCAGCCATAACAAAAGAATGAAATTCTGCCGTTAGCAGCAACATGGATGAGCTTGGAGAAAATTACGTTAAGTGAAATAAGCCAGGCACAGAAAGAGAAATACCACATGTTCTCACTCATTAGTGGGAGCTAAAAAAATAAATAAATAAAAAAAGAAAGAAACAATCACAATAACACGCTGAACTTTCAGAAGGAGAGAAGAGAACTACAGGTTACTACAGGTGGGAAAGGCGAAGGAGGAGGGAGCTCAGCGAGAAATTGGTTAATGGACACAAAGGAGGACTACGTTCTGTACTGATGAATGTGCTAATTATCCTGATTTGATCATTGCATATGTACACAGGTATTGATATTCAACTCTGTACCCCACAAATACGTACAATCAATTATGTTTCAATAAAAAAATTTAAAAGAAGAACTAATTTATACTTTCAACTATGGCATAAAATATAATGCCTCTATCCTTACATATTTATAGTGTTTTTATTTTCCCCTCTGCTTTTCATTTTAGTCATAATCTCCTTAGAAAGTTGACCGTTCTGTTTTTATTCCCCCTGTTGTTCTTACAGCAGCTAGCTGCTTCTATTTGATGTTCAAGAAAGGGTCATCCAATATTACATAACATACAGAAATTGTGCTCAAGTGAGCAATTGGCACTATACTTCCTTTCTTTAAAGGGGACAGTGTGTCTAGAGGACAAGATTTTGGTGTCATTACCATGTAAATGGTGGCAGAAATCCATAGCAGGAAAAACTCTTCAGCTACTTTATAAATTAAAGTTTTGTTTATTCTTACGGTGGGTTAAATTGTAATTTGTTGTCTTTGACTCCTAGGAATCCAGTTGTCTTGATTCCAGTGTCTGGATATCAAAGGCTAACTAAGCTTTACTTGCTTTTCTGAAATGAAAGAGTTATAAAGTAATAACTTTAAAAAAAAACCTTGTTATTCATAGCCACTAATGGCTTTAATTAATTAAGGGCAAAGAATCTTAGTTATACAAAATATATACATGACTTTGAGATCAAAAAGTACACTTGGGTCTTTAATGGATTTTTTAATTGTCTTTGATGTTGGGTTGTAAATGTGTATAGCTGGTAGATTAGATAATTTGGGAAAGTAAATATTCTTTCTCACTGTCAACACAGAATTCAGAGCTGTTCTCTGAAGAGCTGTCACTTACATAAAAAAAAAAATGTGGCTATGTAAGGAAAACTGTTTCCTTCCCTATGTTGACTTAAAACAATTGATTAGGTAACTTCTCTTAGACACAATCTCATTCCTCCTCATACATGCATTTTCCTTTCCAGGACCTCACCAGTTCTTTGGCTCAGGAATTCTGAAAAGGCACAATAAGAAGAGCAATAACATAAAATTATAATAGAGCAAAATAAACACATTCAAGCCAGAGTTTTGACATGTGTATTGAACCAATTCCAGGTAGCCACAACTGGACCTCTCTTCAAGCCAGTTGGGCTCATTCTGGGGTCATCTTTATTCAAGAAGATTTTTTTTCTTCCATTGGACCCACGGGTACTGAGTCAAAAACAAAAACGACTGAAGTTAATATCCATGATATTTTAACACATTGAAATGAGAAGAAAGTTCATAATTAGCTTTGCCGTGTAAATATAATTTAAATGAAATGCTTTTGAAGGACAAATGTGATTGGCTGGATGTAGAAAGATGTAAATATTTGGTAAATTTTGGATTTAGATCTTGGGGAGTGTAGTTTTGACTGTTGGCATTAATGGAGTGAAAAGAAATTAGAAAAATTCCAGTTTCAAAAATCAACTACAATGTATATTGAGAAGTTAAAACTAAAAATTAAAAGAAAATTTCCAGTTTCAGTGAATCAGGTGAGCTTTGGGTTGGTTGTATGGGTGGGATTTTAAACAAATGGGTTATTAAGTAATCATGTTACAGTGTTTGGAGTTAAGTAGAGAATCAACCAGAAATTCACAAATATAGTCTTTCTACCAGAAAAACTGCCATTTCCTCTTACATTTAATAACTGTGACTGTAAATGTAATTCATAGTGAATGTTTATATGTCATCAATATTTTGTAGTTAAAAAACCAGAAATAAAAAGGGAAACAATAAAGAACTGACCCAGAGAGGTATTAGGAGTGTATGGAGTGGTCTTTGGGCTTGGTGAATGAGTGTTTTTAAAGAAATTCAAAGGGAAAACACATACCAACATACAACACCAGGAGGGTGCAAAGTATTTAAAAGCCTAATCACTATATAGTGTGCAATAATTTCAATTTTTCTCAAATGTGTAAGAACGTATTAAAAATAAATCACAAAGTTCTATCACTTCAATGAAGGTTTATTCAAAGAAGGGGGAAAAAGCCCTTTGTAAAATATGGGAACCATCTTGAGTTAAACAAATGCCAGAAAAAATTATAATTGTAAAAATGAGATGTCGACTATCGTTGTTACAGTGGCTGTGTTGTTTCCAATAACAATTTGGTGTTTTATTTAGTCTGTAACAATCTACAATTGAAATATAAAATAAAGATTTTTCTTTTATTTCCCTCTGAAGTTCTGTGCCAAGCTAAGCAGAACTGAACGAAACATCTGTGGGTGATTAAAACAAGCTTTCCTATGGGGTTTTGAATAGAAAGTAAACATGGATTTTATCCATAGTCAACAGCATTTACAAATGTAAAGAGAGGAAGCTACTGAGTTTTTGAAGAATGAGCTGCTTGAGAGGAAATAGAAGTATGGAGCGGCAGATGGCGATAACTAGATCCATACGGGGAAAGGCTTCTATTGAAAAAAAATGACAGTGAGCCGCTCTGGTTGGGTGATATCTTATTGAAGCAGTCTTTGTGTCCCATTTCCTATCTTTGTCTTTCGAGGACAGTCCCATCTCACAAGGCCAATAGTGACTCACATGCGTGAGGGATTTTGTTTGGGAGTCTACCTTGTCCTTTATTGTCTCCTTTGGTAGAGGGTTATGCAGACTGGCAAAGCTGTCCACTGGATGCCCACATGTCCCTTCTAACTGGGATTTTAAATTCTCCAACTTTTCCTGCTTAACTTTATTTTGGGTCAATCCTAGTTTCCTAACTTCTTGATACTGTATTGTGTAATGTGTAAGAACACAGGCTTTGGTGCCAGACTGTCTAGATTCGAAATCCGCCTCCCTCACTTACTAGCTGGGTGAAGTTGAGAAATGACTTAACCTTTCTATGCCTCAGTTTTTTAAAATCTGTGCAATGGGGATAGTTATAATCCCTGCAACCTAATGGTAGAATTGTTGTAAGGATTAAAAGTAATTAATATATGTAAAACCTGTCTACCAGAGTCACCTAGAAAGATGTTAAAAATACACATTCCAGGGCCCCACCCTGGACCTACTGAATCAGAATCTCTGTACTTTCTTGATCACGTACCACTTACCCATAAACGTTTTTTGATCATTTACTTTTACTGTAAGCTTGTTCATATATTTTGTAATCTACACATACTATTGTTCTAACGTGGTACATACATTTCATAACATACCCAAGATAGACATTTGAAAAGAGTGAGATAAAAAATAAAGTTTGGACATCTTGTTCTCATATCCCAGTGGGTTAGAATTCAGAGGTCACTGGTTTAGAACGTGTTTGCTGAGCTGAACTAAACAGAAAGAAGTAGTTCTGAATTCTACTAGCCGAAATCTTCTGCAAATACCAACAGCAACAACATAGCCCCAGAGCTCTAATAGTCAGTTTCTCCATTCGCCATGCATATGCCAAGGCCAAATGTGAAATCCTGTTCCCCGTTCTCCTTGTTTTGTATTTCACCAATATTTTTGTTTACTTTTATCTCTTTGTTCTTTGTACTTTTTTATATTGCCACCAACTCATTATTTGCAGTTATGACCTTGACAGTATTCAAAACCCTCTGTTCTTAGCCACAGATATCTGTAGCTCTCAAAAAGATAAAGCAAATTCTGTTTTTAATGGTTGAGAAAGGTTTCCTTGCTTCCACCTTATTTTAATTTCCTTCCCAATTGGCAGCAGTTGCAGCAGCCTTCTTAGTTCTGGGTTGCCAATGACCCTGCCCCAGTTACGCTGCATCAATATGCAGAGGTGTTAATCTCCTTTTGTTCCCTCTTGCAGCTTTCCTCTAGCTTTATAATTATCCAAGGTGGTAACTGTGCTAAAGAACACAGTCTGTCACCTTGAAATCAAGTGGGTTTTAGCTGAAAATTCAGGCAAGGTCTTAAAGATGTTGTTTCTTTCAGCTTTGAAGAGTGAGGGAGAATTTGAACACGACAGTCCTCGGTTGTAATGATATTTACATGATGGATTCCGATTTCTCTGCATAATGTGGGATGTTGACATTTTATTCAAATGTGTAATCCTTGTCGTTGAGTGTGAGAATGAGAGAGATTGGTACCTGGCATAGGGACAACACAGGATGGCACTACAAAGAAATGACATAAAGCACTAAATAATAGCAATAATCATTTTCTACTTCTTGTCATTTTGTTTTTAGAGTTCACATGATGTCCTATGGTATTGTCGTCATGATTCTAAGTGGCAGCTGTGGCTCTGAGCAACGTTAGAGTATACAGATGCAGTAAGTACATATTAGCATTGATTATATATGGTTATTAAAACAAAGTATTTGATTTATGTCTTTAGAATCACATCTCGTAATCAGAAGAACTTCGTTGTTGAATTACTTGTAGGAATGCTTAGGTTTGGATTACAGTGCATATTCTTTTACACTGTTAGCATGTTGAAGGTGGATTAGGGAGAAATTGGTAAAGGACCACAAAAATGTTTGCCTTGTATAATGATAATATAAAAAGAAAAGAGAAAAAATGATATTTTTATGATTAAAAACTATATTGATGATGGAAAAAATAATTACTACTTAATGACACCAACTTGTGATAAGTATTCAAGGATCAACAATACAGTAGCACACATTGCTATGTATTTAGAGAGATTTAAGAAGATTTTTATTTAATTTCCGTATCCCATATGTTCTACACACTGATTAATAATTTATAAATGATTTGAATACAAAAGTATAGAGAATTCAATCTTTCAGGGTTCTTGTAGGAGCATGGTAACAACATAGAATTAAATATTCCCATCTGCCTTCCTGAAAATCACATAAGGAGAAAGCAGCATGACATAAAATCGAGGAGAAGTTGTCAACCGTTGAAGATCTGTGGGAAAGACCCATTCCAGACAGAGGCAATGGTAGTTGCAAAGGCCCTGGGGTGGAAATGAGATTATGTTCTGGAGGAACAGAAAGAAGACCTGTGGGGTTTGGTCAAAGTGAGGAACAGGGAGGATGTTAGGAGATGAGGGTGGAGAAGCAGGCGAGAGCCTGAACAGGCAGGCCTTACAGGCCAAAGTAAGTGTATTAGTCTGTTTCTGCTGCTTATAACAAATTACCTGGAACTGGGTACTTTTTTATTTTTTTGGTGGCTGGGAGGTAAGGGGATCTGAACCCTTGACCTTGGTGTTGTAACACTGCGCTCCAACCAACTGAGCTAACCCACCAGCCCCAGGAACTGGGTACTTTGTAAGAAAATAAAATTTCTTGCTTTCAGTTTCAGAGGCTGGGAGTCCAAAGTCCGGGGAACATATGTGATGAAGGCTTTCTCTGGTGATGACTTCAGTGACAGCAGGGTATCACATTGAAATGGAGGAGCAGAGAGGACGGACTCTTCGTGTTCTCCTTTTAAAGCCCTAAGAACCACGCCCCTGGCCACCATTTTTAATCCATTCACTACTGCATAGTCCTGCAACCTAAGCACCTCTTCAAGGCCCCACTTTTCAATCCACAACAGGATTTCCCACCTTCAACAGTTACAGTTGAGATTAAGCCTCAATGAGGCTGGGGGCAGAGGGTGGGCAATCCAGTCTACAGCAGGAAGGAATTCGGATATTATCACAATGAAACAGGCAGCCATTGGAGCATATTAAGCAGGAGAGTGACATGGTTTGATTTGCTCTATAAAAAATCACTTGTTAGTGGGACAACTGGAAAAATTTCAATGAAGTCTGTAGATAATAAAATTGTATCAGTGTTAATTTCCTGATTTTGATAACTATACTTTGTTTCTGTAAGAGAATGTTCTTGTTTTTAGGAAATACACCTGGAAGTATTTAGGGGTAAAAGTCTGAGATGCCTCAAATACTTCAGAAAAAAAATGTGTGTGTGTGTGTGTGTGTGTGTGTGTGTGTTTATGTAGTGGTAGGTAATGATAAGCAAATGCTGTAAATGTTACTTCTGAGGAATCTGGAGCAAAGGAACACAGGGATTCTTTGTTTTATTCTTGTACTGTTGCAACTTTTCTGTAAGTCTGAAATCATTTTAAAATAAAAAGTAAAAAAGAAGAAAAAGATGACTCTGGCCTCTGAGTGAGAAATGATTTATAAGCGAGCAAGTGTGGAAGCAGAAAGCCCAGGAAGAGAGCTGTGCAGTGGTCTAGGAGAGAGGGATGGTGGGTTGGATCGAGGCAGAGGCAATAAAAGTAGAGAAAAGTGGTCAGATTCAAGATGTACGTTCTTGCTTGGACGTGTTCATGAGTATATGTGGTTGGCGAAGGAAGGAAAGGAGCAATATATGATCCTAGTGTTTCTTAGCTACGTTGATGCCATTTCCTGAGATGGGAAGACTAAATTTGCTGAGAATATGGAGGAAGTGGTTCTGATCATTTGAGATTTTGGGTTACTGGAGTTGGTGTTCATGGTAGTTACAATCTGCTTTTTACAAAAGTTTATTTCTTAATCCAACCAAGTCAAGGGTTCAGTTCCTAAAAGAGGCCAACTAATTTTAATCTATTTTATTGGTGGGGGGGTCTCTGCCTTTGAAGGAACATCCATTTGTTGTGGAGAGGAAGCAAGTGAATGGATTGGTGAAAATCCACCGCTACACTTGGCTAAACAACTCACAGCACTACCTCACTATTGCTAATGAGTCAAGAACATGATATAAAAGTAATTATGCAGAAACATTTCAAAAAACTTGATATTTCGACTATGAAAATAATTAGGGCTTGCTGTAATAAATTCAGACAATAGGGAAGTAAAAAATACAATTTTTCTTCTCTCCTAACTCCATGTCTCAGAAATAACCTCCATTAGCAGATGGATGCTTTTCTTCCAGACATCTATTCCTGTATCCCTGTTCTCAATCCTTTCTACTCATATACTTACATAACATAATTTAACTTATTTTTTAATAAAAATGGGACAGTTTTAGTTATCCATTGTTGTGTAACAAATTTTCCCAAAATGTAGCAAAACAGTTTCTTTGGGTCAGGAATCAGGCTGTGGCTTAGCTGGATCCTCTGCCTCATGGTCTCTCATGAGGTTGCAATTAAGGTGTTGGCCAGATCTGTGGTCTCATCTGAAGTCTCGACTGGGGAAGGATTTGCTTTCAAGCTCACTCACATGGTTGTTGGCAGAATTCAATTCTTCATGAGGCTGTTGAACTGAGGGCCTCAGTTACTTGCTACCTGTTGGCCAGAGACCTCCTTCAGTTCTTTGCCACCTGGGCCTCTCCATAGGGCAGCTCACAGCATGGCAGCTGGCTTCCATTGTAGTAAGCAAGAGGAAACCATCTCTATGTAACCTAATCTTAGAAGTGATATCCTTTAACTTTTGCCATATTCTATGTGTTAGAAATGAATCACTAGGTCCAGCTCACACTCAAGAGGAGAGGATCACACAGGGTGTAAATATGGGGATCACTGGGGGCCACCTTAGAGACATTCTACAATAGGGATTGTAGGATATATACAGTTATACAATTTGAGTTTTTCACTTTAAAATGTGCTGTGAATATATTTCCATGTTATAATACATAGATTTGCCTTATGTTCTTTATAGTTATTTTGTGATATTCCTTAGGTTGGATATATCACAGTTTATTTAATAATTCCTCACTGGCAAAAATTTAAGTTGTTTTTGTTATTTTCACAGTGAACACCACACATATTTCTTTTGATATCAGTGTAAACATTTTTGTGGTATGATTCTTAGAAATACATTATTGAAAAAAAGGTATGCATATTTAAAAATTTGGTAGAAGTCACCGATTGCCCACCAAAAAGAATGTGTAAGTTTAAAATTCTGTCAAGAATATAAGAGATTACTCTTTCCCCACAGTTACCCGTGCTGAATGCTGACAATTATTTAATTTTTTGCCAATTCATTAAAAGTGGCATTTCATTGTTTTGATTTTCATTTCTTCTACTACTGTTGAAATTGAATATATTTTCATATGTTTATTTCCTGTTTGTATATCATTTTTCATAATTTCCTGTCTGTTATTTGTCTTTGAGTTTTGTCTTGAAGTAGTTAATCATACCAACTTTCTTTTTGTTTTCTGGACCCTGGGACAATTTAAATAATAAGGTTTGTTAGAATTAAGGGCCGGCCCGGTGGCGCACTGCTACAGTGCACCGCTTGGGAGCGCAGTGGCGCTCCCGCCAAGGGTTCGGATCCCACATATAGACCGGTTCCCGCTCACTGGCTGAGCGAGGTGTGGGCGCAACACCGAGGGTTGCGATCCCGTTGCCGGTCCCGGTCCGGTACGGGTGCGACATTGAGGGTTGCGATCCATTGTCAGACACGAAAAAAAAAAAGACAAAACCCACATACAGACCGGCTGCTCACTGGCTGAGCGAGGTGCAGGCGCAACACCGAGGGTTGCGATCCCGTTGCCGGTCCCGGTCCGGTACGGGTGCGACATTGAGGGTTGCGATCCATTGTCAGACACGAAAAAAAAAAAGACAAAAAAAAAAAAAAGAAAAAAAGAATTAAGACTCACCCTAACGAACTTATGTCAACTGCACCCTCTGGCAGGCTTATACCCTTACTCAGAATTATTTTCTTCCTATGGCTGTTGTAACAAATCAGCACAAATTCAGTGGCTAAAGCAATACAAATTTATTCTCTTACAGTTCTGAAAATCAGAAGTCCTAAAATCAAAGTGTCAGCAGGATCAGTTCCTTCTGGAGGATATCAGGGAGAATCCGTTTCCTTCTCTTTCCCAGATTCAAGAGGCTGCATTCCGTGGCTCATGGCCCCTTCCTCTACCTACAGGTGCAGCAATATAGCACCTTTAAATTTCTCTCTCTGACTCTGACCCTCCTGCCTCTCTTTTATAAGGACACTGTGTTTACATTGGGTTCACTCAGATAATCTAGGTTAATCTTCCCAGTTCAAGATTCTTAATCATATCTTCAAAGTCTGTTTTTTTTTTTTTTTTAATGTAAAGTTACATATCACTGGTTCCTGGGATTAAAACAGGGGCATCTTTGGGGTGGGGGGAGGAGGGCATTTTTCAGCCTGGCCAGCATCTGACACATGATATATTTTACTTATTTATTCTTTTATTGTCTGTATTTCCCACTTCTCCCCTCATCACAAATACAATGTAAACTCTAACAGGGCATGTTTTTTTTTTTTTTTTTGGTTTACTGCTGAATCCCCATTATCAAGAATAGTGCCTAGTATATTAGGTATTCAACTGATATTTTTGAGTAAATAAAAGAAAGGGTAAGTGAATGAATAAAACCATCTGGACTGATGCCCTTTTGAGGTTAGATCTTAAACTATCCTTTCTATTTATGTTATGGTTATCAGTATGTTTATGTTTTATGTATTTCCTTGAGTTAATTTGGGTCATTTTGTTATCCTAAAAATCATTCATTTCATCTATATTTTTGGTTTTACTACAACCTAATATTAATTATTTTATGTTTAAAATTTCTTCCATATTTGTATGACCTCTTTTTTAACCCTAAAGTGTTTATTTGGGTTTTCTTCTTATTTTCTTAGTTATTCTTACCAGAGATTTATTCTGTTGGTGTATTGAAATGACAGATTTTGGCTTTATTTTCAAGTGCACTCTTTTTTTTTAAAACTACTTTCCACATTTAATTTGATTGATTATTTCCTTCTACTTTATTTTGACTAAATTTGTTTATACTTCTAGCTAGAATTATATACTTATTTCCTTTATTGTCTTTATTGTTTTTAAAAAAAATTAATTTAAGGCATCTTCCTCCGAGTAACATTTTAGCACTGATATTAATAGGTGATAATCTCATATCATTCATTTCTTTAACAGACTTTATTTTTATAGCAGTTTTAGGTTTACAGAGAAGTTGCTAAAAGTACTACTAGTAGTACTCTTAAAAAAGAATGAAATACTCCCATTTGCAACAACATGGATAAGCCTGGAGAAACTAATGTTGAGTGAAATAAGCAAAGCACAGAGGGATAAATACTGCATGTGCTCACTCATAAGAGGGAGCTAAGAGAGAAAGAAGGAAGGAAAGAAAGACCACAGCAGTGCCGTGGTCTAACAGAGGGAGGGAACATTCCTAGGGCTACAGAGTGGAGTGGGGGGGAGAGGGGGAGGGGAGGGAGGTTGGGGGATAATTGGGTGGGGACAGGGGTGCAAGGGTAATTTCTGGTGGTGGGTGTGCCCCCAGTGTGAATCTGGCCCTCAGATCATGGGCGGGAGGGGTCACAGTTAGCTTTGTTATCTCATGAGTATTCTTAACTTAAAAAAAAGTACATATGGTAGGGAAGTATCCAAATATCACAGTGTGCCCTATAAATATGTACAATTATTACATGTGAATTAAAAATAATAAAAAAAAGTACAGATAGCTCCTATACCTCCCCTCACCCCCATATATTTTCTCATATTATTAACATGTTACATTAGTGTGGTACATTTGTTTTGATTGTTATTCACTTCTTTAAAAAAAACCCTTTATTCTGAAATATTTTAAACATATGCAAAAGTAGAGAGACTAGAATAATGAAGCCCTACTTTTATACCAGTTTCAACAAATATGGCCAGTCTTGTTTATCCATACTCTACTCCCCCAGTCTTCTGGATTTTTTTTCTTTACCATTTAAATTTTTTTAAATTTATTGTTTTTTTTTTTTTTTTTTTTTTTTTTTAAAAT
>NW_007734395.1:0-57046 GCF_000696425.1 Galeopterus variegatus | reverse complement strand
CCAGTGAGCGAACCGGCCATCCCTATATGGGATCCGAACCCGGGGCCTTGGTGTTATCAGCACCGCACTCTCCCGAGTGAGCCACGGGCCAGCCCTAAATTTATTATTTTCATTGTACATATTTATGGGGTATAATTTTTTGTTTCAATACATGCTTATATTGTATAATGATCCAACTGGAATAGTTAGCATGTCTATCACCTAAACATTTATATTTCTTTGTGGTTATAACACTCAAGGTCCTCTTTTCTGGCTATCTGGAAACATACAATTCAATATTTTTAGCTATTTTCACCCTAGGGCATCAGAACCTATTCATCTAACTGTAACTTTGTAACCTCGTATCAGTCTTCCAACCTTTCCCAGCCTTCCTCTCCCTCCCTTTCCCTGTCTCCGGCAACCACTATTCTACTCTTTCTTTCTTTCTTTTCCCCCTTCTTTTTAATTTATTTTTCTTAATTGACCCATCATAATTGTATATATTTATGGAGCACAATATGATATTTGGGTACATTATTTTAAAGCAAAGCCAGACATACTATCTTATCTTCAAGCACTTCTATTTTTATCTCCAACAGATTTGAACTCTAAAAAACATCATTATCTCCAAGTGAAAAGTAACAAAAATTCTTTGTCATTTAATAGCCAGTCAGTGTTTACATTTCCCCACTTATCTTGTGAATATCTTTTTACAGTTGGTTTGTTTGAATCAGCCCCCAAACAAGGCCCACATTTGGTTGGCGTGCCTCATTTTATTCCATCTGTAGCAGTCCTTTCTCTCATTCTGTTTTCACGTTTTTTGTAAAGAAATGTGATACTTGTTCTGTAAAATTTCCTAATTCCATACTTGGCTGATTGTATCCCCATGGTGTTGTTTAACATGTTCCTCTATCCCTGTATTTCCTACAAACTGGTAGTCACAACTAAAGGCTTGATTGGACTTAGGTTTGAGTTTAAGGTTTTTGGCAAGACTCCTTCATAGGTGGTGCTGTGCATTTCCTGTTCCATTGTAGCAAGAAACTCACAATGTCTAGCTGTTTCTGTTCTTGTGATATTAAGATTAATCTGTTGGCTCAGATGTTTCCAGCCTGATCCAATCATTACAAGGTTCCCCGTCAGTCTTACCTGATGTTTTAGCAGCCATCCATGATCATTGCCCAGATACTTTATTTCATTAGGGGCTACAAAATGGTGAGTTTCAGTTCTGTTATTTCTTTATATCTACTAAATGTTTGCCCTGAAATGGAGTTCACAGAGGAGGACAGGATAAAATTTTCAATATTTTATTTACCATTTTTCAGAATAGTGAGTTGGTGCTCTAGAAACTTCCAGAATGACTACTTTAAAAATATTATTACAAATGCATGGATTTTAATATGTTTGATCCATCCTTTCAATTCATTGTAGTTATTACTCTTTTGATATTCATGTTCGGAGGCCCTTTGCATTGACTCCTAGGTCCTTTTCATGTGACCCTTATAGTCTTTTGTAGCCTTCTTGTTTTTTGGTACGACAAGATGTCCCAGGCTTATCTTTAACAATTCCTGCCCCAGATCTGGAATCTGCCATTTTCCCAAGAAGTTCTGGTTCTTATTAGTAGAAAGCATCATTAATTTTTAAGTAGCCTATAATTTCATTCTTAGATGTTGATTATTCAGAAGAATGTTTTTAAATTTCTGAGTGGTTAACTTTTTGGTTTTGCATTTATTGTTAATTTCTTCATTTTATTGCCCTGTGGTTAGAGAATGTGGCTGTGATTTTCTTTATGCTTATCATTGGATTAGTTAAAAAATGTTTTATAGGCATTTGAAAATAATTCTAAAGAGTTATTAAATCAATTCTTAAATTGTTATTCATGCACATCATTTATTCTTGTTCACTTTTTTAGCAGATTTTTAAGAGATCTGTTTTTAAAACAACTCTTATTATAGTGGTTTGTCAATTCTTTTGTTTCTAAAAACATATTTTGGTTTACTTATTTTGAAAGGATGTTATTTGGGTCTATAACAGTAGGGTCCTGGTAGATAATCTAATTATTCTCTTGCGAAAGATGGATAGTTTGAAACAATATAAGATTAAATTTTCTTCTTTTTATTAAGGATTAGACCCTACAGAGCATAAATATAGGTCTTTGTTTTTGTATATAGGTACCATGCGCTAATTGATTGTGCCACTGGAGCTCCCAGGTCTTTGTTTTTGTGAAAAAAGTGTTTGGGCTTTGTTGGTAGCTCTAAGAAGAGTTGAAGATGTTATTTTTTGGGAATCGGATTGCAAGCTAGTGTATGCAATAATTTAACAGTATAACGAAATGCAAATAGTTGAGTGAACAAATAAATATAAAATTATTGGACAGTGGTCAATATAATCATCTGTTGTACACATTTTCTTTTCATGCTACTCCTTGGTAACCTGATCATCTCAAGAAAACAAAGACATTTACAGAATGTGAGTGCAATAAAGATGCCTGTGGCTTGTGCCTTTTCCTTCCATGGAATGCTGTGAAGTTATGAGTGTCTCTATTAAGAAGGCCCAGTGTATTACCTGAACACCCCGTGGTAAGGCCAGCCTCACTCATGCCGAGATGGGATGAGTGACAGACAATGTTCATGTGACATTTCAACACATGGTTGTGGCCTCGCAAAGAGAACCTGCCACCTATGAGTCTCCTTCCCTTGCAACTGCTTAAAAATATAATTTCACACATTCTTTCATTTTATTCATAAAACGCTCTACTTCAAACCCAGGGGCCTGCCTGCCAGGTGGAGCTATAATTATGCCTTGGCAGTCTGCAGCTGTGTTTAGTTATAAAGCTTTAACTAAAGAAAATAGAATTTGAGTTGCTTTTATGCATCTCATAATATTTCCCCAAATCAGTACACTTATATGACAGTTAGATAATTTCTAAGGAGATTACTGACATTAATTTTTTTTTTTTTCAGTCAGGACATTGGAAACCTGGTACTAAAAGTGACCTGTTTTTTAGTTATCTTTCCACAGAACTAACCCTGAAATTATCATTTTTGTTTTCTTGGAAATAGTGTACTCCATCTCTTTCTTGTTTCCTCTCTCTCTCTCTCTCTCTTCCCCCCCCACCATCTACTACCTCCAATTATTTGCAAATCTGGCTGACTCTGATTTTGAAATAGATCCAGTTACTTCTCACTCTGACTGCTACGGCTGAGTCCAAGCTGCATCCTCTCTTGCCCGGACTGCTGCAGTAGCTTTCCACTCTGGGTCTCTGTTCTTATCTCCCACCACTCTTCCCTTTGCTGCCTCCACCCAAGCTGCACTGGCCTCCCTGCGGCTCCTCGGACACAGCGAGCGTTATCCCTCCTCAGCGCTTTTGCACAGGCTGTTCCCACCACCTGGAATATCTTTTCACACATATGTGCACAGTTTGCTTCTGTAGTTCATTCAGGTCTCCACACAAATTTTGCCTTATCAGAAAGGCCTTCCCCTCCTGGTTACTATCTGTCTCCTTACCTGGATTTATTTATTCTTTTCTTAGCACTTATTATCCTGATAAAATGTCTCTAGTCATTGCAAATGAGAGTTCCAAGAGAGCACAGATTTTGTTTTGTTCATGTTGCATTCATGTGCCTAGAACAGTCCCAGCTACATTATAGATGCCCAATTAATATTTGTTGAATGAATATACAAATGCCAGTGACTGTTGAATCCCCTGCACTTGGACTTGACTCCCTAATTCTGGGCAAGTCTCAAGCCAAGTTCATGCTTTTAGATAGCCAGATTTAGCCACCTAGAGCCATGTCTATGTGGAATTATAATCATGCCATGTGCAGAATGGCCTACTGAATAATAATTTCTCATATTTGCTCAATGTCCTACCAGTTGTAAGCCCTTTCTCACATGCTATGGATTGAATGGGGTCTCCCTGCAAATTCATACGTTGAGGCTCTAATCGCCAGTGTGGTGGCGTTTGGAGGTGAGCCTTTGGGAGGTAATTGGATTTGGATGTGGTCATGGGGGTGGAGCCCCTATGATGGGATTGATGCTCATATAAAGGAATGAAGAAGCCAGAGCTCGCTCTCTCTCCCCATGTGAAGATATGCAGGGAGGCAGCTGTCTGTAAAGCAGGATGAGGGCCCTCATCAAGAACCTGACCATGCTGGCAACCTTATCTCAGACTTCCCAGCTCCCAGAACTGTGAAATAAATGTTTGTTGTTTAAGCCCCCTAGTTTATAGCATTCTGTTGTAGCAGCTCAAGCTAAGATACCACCTATTATCTCATTGAATTCTGACAGTTATTTTTCTCATTTTAGAGGTGAGAAAATGGGGACTCAAATAATGTGAGAGAGCTGGGATTCAAACCCAGGTTTTTAAGCTCAGAACTGTCCACCCTCCCCCAACAAATGGAAAGGTGTTTGGGCCCTTTTCCATATAGATAGCCTTTTCAGAATTTTAAGAAAGTTGATATATGTTTTATTTGATAAAAATTACTGTAGGCCTTAGAGCATGTAGCCATTGGGATTTGAAGCAATCCTAGTTATTTAAAACCTCCTGTAACAAGAACTAAGGTAGGAAGAGCATATTCTGAGGATGGGTAGACTGTGCCCTCTTGTTCACAGCATGGCAGGTGGGTTCAGACAAGAGCTGCAAATCTCTTCAGGCTCAGCCTAAGATGCCATACAATGTCATTTCCACCACATTTGGACTGGTCCTGTGACCAAAATAGGTTCCAGGGCCAGTCCAGGTTTAAGGAGAGGGGAAATACAAGTGGACTCCATCTTTTGACATGCAGTGGAAAAGTGACACTGCAAAAGGTGTGTTATGGCCATCTTTGGAAACTCAATCTACCCCCAAAAGTCAGCCACAAAAATTGTCATAATTTTATCACCAGTAGAGAATAGAAAGCTTCTTAAGATAATGAAGAAAATTGCCCTTTTGAAAATTGTGGGATTTTTATTTGGTTTTCTTTTCTTTTTTCTTTTAATTTATCAATATACAATGTAGTTGATTTTCATGTCCCTTCATCAATTCCTCCTTTTCCCCGCTCTGTCTCCCCACTCTGCCCATCAACATTGTATCTGTTCACCTGTCTTAACAAGTTCAAGGAATTGTTGTGATTGAAATATACAAATAAATGGGAGGGGGGCGGAATTGTGGGATTTTTGGGGGGTATACTGGATATTGAAGAAAAACTTCACCTCTGAATAGTACTCTTCTCATTGGGTGTGCCAATAGATCCAAGAGATTATTGTTCCTCTTGATTGTGACAGCATTGATGACATTTTCAAAAGAAAGAATAAAAACTAAGCTGGAATTGCACTGAGTCCTCCATATTTCACGTATATAGCTAGTGTTTATACTTTGCAACAGGATTTGATGAAATGAGCATTAGACCGGTTGTCACAAGGAAGCTTGGACAAGAAATTGTAGAGCAATCATTACCATTCATTCCAATTAGAATAAAATTCAAGGTGCTATTATAATCTGTGTTACCAATACATGATCTTGCCTTATTCAATAAATCTAGATATGGAGAATTGTTAGTATACAGTAGTCTTTCAAATTAAGTAAGCAATAATTATACAGCAGGTTTTTTTTTTTTTTTTTTCCTTTTTTGTCTTTTTTTACTGACTGGTAACAGGATCGCTACCCTCAGTGTCGCGCCCGTACCGGGGACCAGCAACGGGATCGCAACCCTCGGTGTTGCACCTGCACTGTGCTCAACCAGTGAGCGGGAACCGGTCTCCACATGGGATCCGAACCCTCGGCGGGAGTGCCACCGCTCTCCCAAGCGGCGCACTCTCCAGTGTGCCACCGGGCCGGCCCATACAGCAGGTTTTAAATTCATTATTTCTCTTAAACATTTAGAAATACTCCCAGCATACTTCTAGGCACATGGGGGGCACTAAATAAAGTTTTGCCAATGTTGAATATTATAATATCCACAAGATCAGCTTGTTTTGTTCTAGAAATTTCTTCCTATAGGAAAGAAACAAGTACTGTGATTAACTCTAACTGTAGAGTTTTACCAGGTATTACCCTTTTTATAGGCATATGAAAAGTCTATGAATATTGTATATCTAGTCATTGTTTTAACTTGCACTCGATCACTATCATTTAAAATTTTTGACATTCTGGTCTCATGCTTTAATTTTTTACCCTATTCTGTCTCCCCTGATTCACCCTCCACTGCTTGGCAGGACACTCTGTCTGGAATTGCTGAGTTAAAACTTCCTCTGCTGTGATCATGAAATTCTAATCTTTCCCCTCACGGGAGAATTTCTGTGAATTCTAAGCCCATGTGCTGCATCTCCCCATTTTGTGTCTGAAGTAAGTTCCAGACACGTGACAAATGTGGTCAAACAATTTACAGCAAACGTCCACAGGAGCATTCATACTCAGCAACTGGGAAACAGGGGTTGATTCACAGAAAAATTTCTGTTTGACTCGACTGTCATAAACAATGAGATCACAAAAGTAAATACTCCACATCTGGCTGTCTGGACTGTTACTTACACGACATTTCAGGAAAGAAGGAAAGAAGCCATGCAGATCAGTCAGCATTATATTGTCTACACAATTCTAATATTTTCTAAAAGGTAAAAAAAAAATTTGGAGGGGTTGATTCTTTGAGCAGCTTTTACTGTCATGATAATCAAGCAGTCACTGTGTTTTAATCAGTACAGTGTAGACAAAAGTGTTTGCATATTTCAGTATGATATAGAACTTATGGTAGAAGCAAACATTAATTATTAAGTTCACAGTTTGCAGTCTTGCTTTACTGCAAGAAAACAGTTGGTTAGCTGCCTCAAAATGAACAGTCATCTTGTTTTTCTCCCCCCCTTTTTTTCAGGCTATTTTCTTAAGATGCCGTTTAATTGAAAGAGAAAAGAGCTTGTCTGCATTTGGAAATATTTCTTGATATGTCAATTTCATAATAAATCTAGGGACAAAAATGCCAAATTGATGGTCTACTTATGCTTTAGCCAAACATTCAGATAGTTAAAACTTTACTGGTAACTATTAGCCATGGAAATATAATTCAGTTAAAGGTGAAAAAAAAATCAAGAATTCTCCTAATAATGCACCTGAATATGTGTTAAAATATATACATTTTTCTTAAAATGTGTTTGCATTCAGGATAATCTATATTTGCTGATTCTTTAGCATACTATTTGCACTTCAAATGCTTTTTCTCTCCTTATAATGCACAGCAATAAAAGGTAATATTCTATCTGGAAGTGTGTTGGCAAGGGAAACTGGTGGAGTTAATCCAATAACTTAGAGCTCCTTGGAGGAAAGGTGCTGCAGAAACACAAGGTATTATTATCACTATTATTACTGTGTGGAGCTGGAAACCCTGTCTGCTCTTTGTAAAAGCTGGCCATTTAAGAAGGAATGCAAAATTGCCATAGCATGAGTTGAAAAGAGTTTCATATTTTGAAATATGTACATAGCTAAGTAGTAGAAAAAAATAAAAGATTTTTCTTAAAGAAAATGGCTTACTTAGGTTTCCTGTTACTTTTCTTCATTTTTGAAGCTGATGCTATCAATGATTATTTTCCAGGTGTAACACATAAGTGAAAATTTCAACGCTTGGAGGTAGTAGTGTTCAAACTGGAAATACGATTCTTTAAATTATGATTAATAATGCATGACCCTTGGGATTTAGATGAACACAGACTCCAGGATGCACAGAAGGATATACAGTTTTGCATTTATACCAGAATGCTTGTGAATAGGAATCATATACTTCCATGCCTTGGCTTAGGATGTATTGGCATTAGGAAGGCAAGGATTGGAATTGATGAGAGGATCACCTGTGAAGTTAGACTAGCCTCCATTCAAATCTTGGCTACTGGCCATGTGACCTTAAAAAATAATTAACTCAAGCAAGCCTCAGTTTCTTCATCTATAAACTGGGGATGATAAAATAACACCAAAATTAGTGCCTTTTACATAGATGAGTTCTCAGACTTGGAGGCCATCATCTCTATTAAATAGTACCATCCTCCCAATTAAAGTTTGTCTGGCAGTATACTGATAGCTATGAATTCCATTGTTACCAAGATATCTATATAGTTTCTGTCTAACTCAGATCTCTATCTTCTACTTTCTGCTACTGCTGTCTTTAGAGAATGAAAGGCAGAAGGGAAAGGTCAGAGAAATTGATTCTCCAATTCTGGAGGTGAGAAGGAAGTTATTCATAAAATAAATATGTTGGTTTGATGTAAGTTTTTACTACATAAATATAATTTAAGGAAATGAGATACATAGGTCAAAATCATGTTGAGTAGCCAGATATCTGCATCTTTTTGATTGCATCATTATGGATGCTGTAGTTACAAGTTCATTCCTGAGTATCATGTGAATGACCTCTTAGGGCTATATTTTCAAAATTGCTTTAGCAATATGTCAGAATTTATTTACCAGGTATGTCTACTTATTCCAGTCGTCTTAGGTATTGTGTATTTTAGTTATCTCACAAATCAGAAGTAAATGTGTTTCAGCTTTTTCTTCTGTACATATGTCTTAGGAGAGGCTATTTTAGTTTTCCTATAATAACTTTAGATAAAAGAGGCAGCCAATACCCAAGTTCACTTGTATACATGGTTTTGTGCCTGAAAATAATTTTAGTGCAAATATTCTGCATTTTGAAATATAGTAAACATATTTAGGGAGTTAGAATGATGGTTTAAAACTATATTGGCTCAGCCACAAGTTTGACTGCAGCTTTGATGAAAATACTGGGCTAATATTGGAAGAAACTAATTATATTGCTATGGACTGCTCAGTAGGCATGTCTTTATTCAGCTGAGAGGAGTGATGAACCAATTTTTTCTTTCAAGATGGTATTTAAATTGGACCCAGATAAAAACCTTAAGGTAACTACATTTCGTTGAAGACCAACAAATTCTCATTTCCTTTTTTCCTTTCTTTTTTTTTAAATAAAAAGGAATATGTGTTGGTTCCTGGCTAACCTTTTTTTATGCAGTTTACTCATGGCCCCCCAATTTATACATACACACATACATACCCACATATAGTCATTTACTTTGTTCTTGCTATTCTCTTTTGTTAAATTATATATTTATTCATTCTCCCTTAATTTTTCCCTTGTCTTCTCCCTGCTGGTGTCAAATGAATTCCTTTTTCTGCAGAAGCTCAGCAGGAAATGGATTAATGCAGCTGGAACACAACTACTGTAGTGTCAGGATGCTGGGGTGACCTCTGTATTTGAAAAATAAAAGAATTGAAAAGTATCCAGCAGCTAAAAGTCAGGGGAAAAAAAAATCTTGATGCATCTTGTTCATTTCCACTGTGGAAGTGCTTGCAGCATCTCCAGGGTCCCTTGTGAGAGAAAAATCATGAACACACACACACACACACACACACACACACACACATCCTCAAATGAGATGAAATAGGCAGAAATGCTGAGTCTGAGATATGTTTTAATACATTTCATGTTAGCAACTCACAAAGAATCTGGAATATTGAGGCGCACGCTTGATATGACCAGAAATGTGGCATTGTCCCTAACCCATCCACTTAAATTGTATTATTTCCAGCAGTGAAAACCACCTCAAAAATTCACCTTCTGAAGATAAAACGAGTTCACATTTCTAGCCATCCTTCATCAATGTCAGGCTGTGATAGTTGGTCATTACATGGGTATCTTTGCTGCTGAGTCCAACAGCAACTTAACCAGGACTGAAAGGATGTCCATATTCTTTCCTGCGGGGTCACTTGCTTGCCAAGAGTATTTTTTTTCCCCATGACTAATATGCAACGAAATATCTGATGTTTAAAAACAAGATTGCTTAGCCTTGCAATTGTTATTCAATTATTTTCCTGCGCTGTAATGCATAGGCTTTGATCTGAAATCCTACCATTGCTAGAAGGACTTGTATGATTACGATAATGTGCACTGCTCTTTTTGCTATTCCTATAGGGAAAATAAACCCCACATTAGTTCCATATTAGTACCTGACTCGGAGAAGTTAAAAAGCACCAGAAAAAGGTTAAACAGAGTCAAGTACACATAAGAGAGCAGTGGTTATTAGTGTTCAGGGAGCCATTAAAAAAATTCTGCTTATACAGAAGAATTTATTGGTGCTTCTGCTTCTGGCTGCTTTATGCATTTTAATAAAGAAGTTGGGTCTGTGTGTGTGTGTGTGAGTGTGTGTGTGTGCACGCTTGCACATATTTTATGGCTATGATTGAACAAGGACTTTAGCTATTTTTTCTGTCGCTAATTTCATCCTTTTCCCCCTCCTTTTCCCCAAGTCTCCCTCTTTAACCTTCAGCTTCCCAGACAATATTCTGATTCTGAAAATCCTTCAGTTCCATTCTTATTAAGGCAATGCTGTAAGAATATGCCTATTAACTCTATGGGTATATATTTTTTCTGGTATAGATATATTGGGAAGCCTTTTTACTTTAGCTCGACATTTGAAGGTAATTATCTAGAGAAAGAACAAAATATGCAGTTTCATGAGCCAAGAAAAGTTTGTGAAATTCTATATATCTTGGTACTTTGAAAATTTAAAAACTATTTATTAGAAAAGACATGTGGGTTATGACTTAAGGAAGTGATCTGAGCATATGCATTTAACTATTCCTTTTAAATTCTCATTGAAACAACCAAAGGAATATAAAATTGGAGAAAAAGTATATGAGTCTTGGAAACCAGGCTCCGATGTTACTGACTTTCAGAAACTTGGAGAGATTTTTGCAAAATGTATTATAGACATGATTAAACTATGAGAAGAGCCAACCAGCATGTGAATGAAATGCCTTCCTTTCCTTCTAAGAGGAACAGACCCTGAGAAGAACCCAATTGTAAGATTGAAGTGTCAGGGGGTTGAGGGCACGAGTGGTCCTTAGAAATGGGGGGTTGAGCAGAAAAATGTTGGTCTGTCATATATACCAGCATTACACAACATCCACTCCTAACTTACACTTGGGGCATATGTCAGGCTAAGGTATGTAGGACTTGGTGTTACAGCTTACTCTTACCACCCTATTTTCATGTGTTCCATTTAATGCTTTTTCATTGTGGTTGGAGAACATATTTTGTATGACTTAAATCCTTTTAACTTTATTGAGACTTGTTTTATGCCCCCAAATATGATCTATCTTGGTAATTGTTCCATGTGCACTTGAAGAGAGTGTGTGTTCTGCTGTTTTAGGATGGAGTCAGTTAGGACCTGTTGGTTGATTATGTTGTTGAAGTCTTCCACATCCTTACCAGTTTTCTATTTACTTGTTCTGTCAATTATTGAGAGATAGGCATTGAAATCTCTAACTATAATTGTATATTTGTCTATTTCTCCTTGCAGTTCTCTCAGTTTTTGTTTCATGTGCTTCGAAGCTATGCTATTAGGTGCATAAAAGTTTAGGCCTATTACATTATCTTGAAAAATTGATCCCCATAGATCTATGATATTCTGTACTTTGAAATCTACTTTGATAATATTATAACTTCAGCTTTCTTTCGATTAGTGCTAGCATGGTGTATACTTTTCTATTCTATTATTCTTAACCTATATGTGACTTTGTATTTAAGTGTGTTTTTTTGTAGGCAGAATATAGTTACATCTTACTGTTGTATTCAATCTGACAATCTTTGTCTTTTAATTGGGGTGTTTAGGCCACTTACATTTAATGTGATTATTGATTTGGTAGGCTTATATCTAATATCTGGCTATTTTTTATTTCTCCCATTTATTTATTTTTTCTTTTTCTTATTCCTTTCAGATTAATTTAACTTTTTTAATGATCCCATTTTTATCTCCTTTTCTTGTTCATTAGATGTAACTTTTTGTCTGAGGACTGCGACTGGAACATCATGGGCACTTGATGAATAATTATTGAATAAATGAATGAACGAAGAAAGGAAGAAAAAGACTACACCACCATATTGTGCGGTGGCAGATAGAAATTCTTACTTTTCAGGGAATGAATTGGACAAACTCCTGCTGTCTTTGGTGTGCAGTTGTCTGTGATAATTGGGGAACCTGGGCTGGGGGTTAGGATTAATACCCAAAGTTTGTGTTCAGAGCCTCATGGCACGCAAAGACTTCTTTTATATTAATTCTACCCTAAAATCATATCAAAATGGTGGCGAAGTTCTCAGAGTTCATGAAGTTAGTCTTTATGAGTTTCATATGTTTATCCTTTTTTGAAATTTTTCTTTTTTTCTTTTTTTTTTTTTGTCTTTGTCTTTTTCCGTGTCCGGCAACGGATCGCAACCCTCAGTGTCGCCCCCGTACCGGACCGGGACCGGCAACGGGATCGCAACCCTCGGTGTTGCCCCCGCGCCTCGCTCAGCCAGTGAGCGGGAACCGGTCTGTATGTGGGATCCGAACCCTCGACGGGAGCACCGCCGCGCTTCCCAAGCAGCGCACTATCCAGTGCACCACTGGGCCGGCCCTTGTTTTGCTTTTTTTGTAGTTATGTTAGAATATAAAGTATACATCTTTAACTTATCACAGTTTAGTTTCAAGTGACATTATATCATCTCATGTATAGTATAAAAATCTTACAATAGAATACTTCTATTTCTCCCATCCTGACCTTTGTTCTACTACTGTCATATGTTTTATTTTACATATGTTACAAATCCCATACTACATTATAATTATTTTTGTTCAAACAGGCAAGTATCTTTCAAAGATATTTAAATAATAAAAAGAATCTACATATTTATCCATGTTGTTACCATTTCTGGTTATCTTCATTCCTTTATGCACATTCATATTTCCATCTGGTATTATTTTCCTTTTGTTTGAAGGACTTCTAATGTTTCTTATAGTACAGATCTGCAGGTAATGCATTCTTCCATCTTTTATATATCTGAAAAAATATTCACTTACTTTTATTTTTCAAATATATTTTCACTATGTATAGAATTCTTCTCAACTTACAGAGTTCACTTGGTGCTACCTCAGTGCCCACTCACTGCACCATGGCCTAGAAACTCTCTCAAGGCAGTAATGAGGCAATCTTAGGGCTTATCTGACTCATTTTGAAACTCTTAGGGATCACTATTTTTCACTGCCTAATGTCCAGTGTCTTGAAAACTGTTCTTCATATATTTTGATTGTTATTTAGTTGTTTCTGGTAGGAGGGTATATCTAGTTCCTGCTACTCCATCTTGATGAGAAGTAGAAGTCTCTATAATTGGAATGTAATCAAATTTGCATTAAAAACTTTTTTCATATATTTAGCTCCTCTATGTTTGGTGCAAAGCAAGTCTATGAATGTTAAGTCATCTTTGAAAATACTGCCTTTTATCATCACAGAATTTTACTTCTTATTTTATTTAGTACTTAAGTTTATTTTTTATCTTTTTTGCTATTAATATTGCTAGTCTTGCTTTCCTTTTTTCTATCTGCCTGGAATTTCTTTGACCATCCCTTCATTTGGTTTTATTGTGTTAAATTTACATTTTATTTTAATCAAAGTACATAATATTTCATAATTAATATACAATATTGTAATGCCTATAATATATAATATTGCAGGTCCCCTAAAGCATGTTCCACAGTGGCAGTCACTTTAAAAAAAATTTAGCTTTTTTTCTGTTATTTCCTCACATATTTTAGAATAAAAAAATACTGCAATTGATTGATTTTTTTTTTCATTTTTAGGCATCATCAATGGACTAATGTTTGAGATTCAGTTTTCCTACATCTTTCCCTTCTCCTTTTTCTTCTGTCCTATCATTATAGATACATCATGTTTGGTTAAATTGATAATCAGAATTTTCATTATTGTGTCTACATAAACATTATACACAGCTAAATCATATTTTGTGCTATTTTAACATCTCGTATGTTTTTTTTGTTTTTCCTGGATTTGATTATTACTTTATATTTCTTATTTTATTTTCTATATCCTTATCACTAATTCAGCCACACTTTCTTTTCCAAGTTGCAAAGCATGCTTAAAAACTGCAGATAATCTCTCAGTGACATTTTTTTTTTCTTTAGGTGTTTCCCCTGGAACCTTCATCATTGTACTCCAGAATGGATTGCTTCCCAAGCCTGCTGCACAGCTACCGGCCTGGGACCTCCCTCAACGCCATCCTGTCAATTCCTGTCACCAATCCTTTGTGTTGGATCCCCTATTTTTTCTATTCTAAGTCTTCCTCTTCCTTATTTTAAGTTCTCAATTTTATATGTCACATCCTCTAGTAGCTTCACAAGAGATGGTTCATGGGAGGTAATTTTTTTTTTGAGATTTTGCATGTGTGAAATGTTTTTTCTCTCCCATTTGATTAACACTTTGCCTGGGTCTAAAATTCTAAATTGGAAATTCGTTTCTCTTTCAGAATTTTTGAGGAAAACACTAGTTTGCAGAGTTGCTGTTGAGAAGTCAGATAGATTCTAAGTTCTTATCTTTTGCATAAGACCTGTTTTTTCACTTTGAAAGATTTTAGATTTTTTTTTTTTTAAACACTTGATGTGCCCTGGAGGGAGGCTCTTTGCATTCATTGTATTGGGCACCAACTGAGCCTATTTAATCTGGAAGCTCATGTCTTCAGCTATGGGCAATTAAAAAAAAAATCAATACTTTGATAATTTCCTTCCTTCCATTTTTCTCTTTCTGGAACTCATATTAATATCTAATTTACTCAGAATTTACTATGTGGCAGACACTGTTCTAATGGCATTACATGTCCTAATTTGAAGTAGGTATTTTCCAGATGAAGAAACTGAGCTCAGAGAGGTTAAGGAATTTGTTCCAGTTTATGCGGGTGATAAATAGTGGAGGTGGGAATCAAATCCTGTCTGTGATGAGTTGGAGTAGGGATTTATTCTTCCTGACGCAAACTTTCAAGTAACCTGAACCCCAATCTTCAGAGTTACCTGGAATCTCTCCTGAGCCCTTCTGGAGTTGTGCAGATACAATTAGCTTACTCATCTGCTGGCCTAGGTTTAGCTTTCTCTGATCAGCTGAGTCTACTAGTCTGACAGCTTTCTAGGTTCAAATACTTGCTAGTACCTTTTTTCTTAATTACTACCTTTTCATTTTCTTTGTCAGGGTTTCTGTATATATTTTTTATTACTTTAAATTACTTTTGTGGGTTTCAGGAGGGAGAAGTGTGAAATACAAATTCACATTCTTTAATATGAATTCTCATCCACTTATTTAAAAAAATAAATATTAAAAACCATATAACTAGTTATTGTTTTTTAATGCACGTCATCGTTTCTCTCTCTTCATGTAACACCTGATTGACTTGATTATTTTCTTCACATCTCACTTCATGTTTACTTGCTTCTAATTTCACTCACAGAGTTTTTGTGAGGATTAGGTGACTTAATATATGCAATGCACATAGAACAGTGTGTGGTATGTATTAAACACTCAAAAAATGCCAACCATCATCATTATTATTTGATATTAAAACAAGATATCTGCAACAGCACCGTTCTCCCAATGAATTGAACATTTTCAGTTCCCTATTCTATTTTCTGCTTTTTGCTCATTCTCAAGAAATGACAAGAAATGTTTTATTTTTTTGGCATTCCTCTTCTACTCTCTCCCAACTCCTAAGTTTTGTGGAGATAATTTAATTCTACATCCCAGTTCACTACCAGAATTTCTCTTGTGGTATCTTGGGTGATATCTTCTATGACTCAGTGCATATTTATAAATGTCTTTCTTTCATATTTTGGCCAGATTCCCTAATTCTTAGTGTTCATTTTTTTTCCTCACAGTAATCTTAAAAATGTTATTATGTTATCTAGGTTCTAGTGTTGCAGATGAAATGTCTGATGTCAACCTAATTTCTTTTTTTCCTTTATTTGTAACTTGTGCAATCTACCTTAAAAATTGTGATTTTAAAAAAAAAAAATCCTCGTTGTTGAGAAAATTTAAGTGTGTATTTCTTCTCATCAGTCTTACCTGAAACTACATTTTCCCTCTGCAGGCTTTAGCTCAGGGGCAATTTCTCCTATTATTTACTTATTGCCTCTCCTTCGTATTTTCACTCTCCTTTTTTTTTCCCAATAAATTTTTATTTTTATTAATAATATTATTTATCTTATTCTGAGGGTATGTGGAAAAATAGAAGGAAAAGATAATGCAAATCTTTTCATGAACTTTTAAAAATATGCATGTATTAAATCCATACACATGTGAAAAATTTCTCTGCCCTAGGACATTGGCATGGTGTATTTTCTTTTTTATTATTTTATTTATTTATTTTTTAATTTTTATTGAATCAAAATTGATTATACAAATTTTGGGGGTTCAACATTGAGATATGTTGATCAAATCAATATTGCTAGCATATATATTGTTACAAATTGTAATTATTATTTATGCCCCTTGTCCAATCTCTCCCCATCTGCCAATCCCTCCCCCTCCCCCCTCTAATCACCCTAGATTTCTTCTCACCCTCTGAAAGAATAATGGTTACTCTGTTCATTTGCTGCCCAAAAGATCTGTCCAATGCTGAGAGGTGTGATCAGGTCCCCCAATACAATCATAGAACAGATGCCTCTTCCATCACTCTGAAATGGGCCCTGTGGAGACAGACATCCTCCTCCTTTCTTTATCTCTGCTGATGACTCTCCTTGTATCAACTCACTCCAGTGGCTGGTGGATGATCTGCATGGTGGTTGTGGCATCTGGCTGCCTTCACGGCAGGCATGGTTATTGTTGTGGCTATGGTGGGCCACCCACATGGAGGAGATGTTTTTGGCATGCTCCTTGGCACTGGCGGTGTGCCTGGTTGTGGAGAATGTCTGATCCCCAGCTCCATACCCCAGGTCCCCGGGTGGGCCCCAAGGCACTGACATGGTGAGTCTGGTTGTGGGAGGTGGCTCCAGTCCCCTTTTCCATGCCCCAGGTCCCTGGGTGGGCCTCAAGATGCTGGTGCGGGGTGCCTGGTTGTGGGAGGGGAATCCAGTTTCATTCTCCATGCCCTGGGTCCCCAGACTGGCCCCAAGGCATTGGTGGTGTGCCTGGATGTACGAGTGGGGTCCAATCCCCGGCTCCAATCCTTGGGTTCCTGGGTGGGGACCCAAGGTGCTGGTGGTGTGAGTGGTTGTGGGTGGGAGTCCTGTCCCTGGCCTCATGCCTCATGTCCCCTGGTGGGCCCCAAGGCATTGGTGGTGTGCCTGGGCCAGAACTAATTTTTTGTCCTTTGCTTACTTCTAACATGGGGGAACTTCCTGTGGGAACCAGTACTTGAGCTGTGTGGTTGACCTAAATTGCTACTTTGCTGCTGTTTCCCTAGGGAAGGCTTTTCGTGCAGCTCAGGGCTTAATGGTTGACCTTATAGGTACTTTCGGCTCTGATACTCAGTGCACCTGGGTTGTGTAGAAACTCTGATCTGGGCTTGAGTTTTTTCATTAAACTGCACCCCATGCAATTCTGCATTCCTGACCAGTCTCCTCTGAGTAGTCCTGCGCTGATTGGGGGCGGATTGGCTGTCCTTGCTGTGTCCCAGTTTTCTCCTGGTGGGCCTGTCTCCCCCACCGCCCGTGCTCCAAACACTTCCCATGGGAGGGGCCCTGCACCAGTTCCCTGTGCTGACTCACTGGCCTCGGAATGGCTCCCCTTTTTCAGCTGTTCTGGCTCCTCGCTCCTGTGTGGGTCCAGGGGAACCCTATTAGTGGTCTTGCTGTCCTGGGAGCCACCAAAGTCCTCTTCTCCCCTTCCACTCCAAGTAACTCCATCTGAAGGGCACAGCCGCGGCTTCTGCTGGCTTCTGCTCCATGTGCTCCAGCATTAAAGCAGTCGTGGGCTGACACGCTGAGAGCAGTTTTTTCTTTCTCTCTTCATGGTTTCTCCCACCTTCATGAGTTCCATAGGTCTCTCCTCCTCTTCACCTGAGCTCCAGCGGCCCCAGCTTGGCTGATGTTACATTCTTATCACTGTAAGTTTGTTGATTGGTGGGAGAGAGTGACGCTGGGGACCGTCTATTCTGCCATGTTGACCGGACCTCTCACTCTCCTCCTTCTGTAACTCCTGTCGTACACCCCTTAGATTTCCAGTATCTGTTCCCCCAGGTCTTGGATCTTTTCTCTGTCAATTTTAATTTCTTTCTATTTTTTTCTCTAGATTTAAAAATATTTCTTCTATTGTAATTTCTATGCCATTTTTCCAGGGCTCAACAGTGACTATTGACCCCTCCGCTAATGTACTTACTATTTATTTAGTCTTAATATGTTCGAGAACTTTCTAAGGTTATTACTAAAAGATAAAAGTATAAAGGAAAAATTTACTGATTATTTTGTTTACATAAAAATAAAGGTAAGAAATAAATTTATGAAATAACTGTAATATATGAGCCAAAGTGCTAATATTCTATATATTACAAATCAAGAAGATAAACACAACAATTGAAAAAATAGTTACTGTTTCATCACTTAAGAATAATGATAGTTATGGGTTTGTAGATGTCCATCAGATTGAGAAAGTGTCTTTCTATTTCTAATTTACTAAGAGATTTTATCATAAAGGGGTATTGAATACTGTTAAATAATTTTTTTATATCTGTCAAGATGATCATATGATTTTCTCTTTATTTTATTAATGTGGTATATTACATTGATTCATTTTCAAATGTTAAGTCAACCTTGCATTCTTGAGACAAACCTTTCTTGGTCATGTATTACTGTTTTAATATATTGCTGGATTTAATTTGCTAATATGTTGTTAAGCATTGTTTTCATCTGTGCTTATGAGGGATATTAACACATATTTTTCTTTTATCATAATATCTTTGTCAAGTTTCTGTGATGGCCTTGTAAAACAAGTTGAGAATTATTCCTTTCTTCTCTATTCCCTGAAAGAGTTTGTATAGAATTGGTATTATATCTTCTTTAAATATTTGGTAGAATTTACCAGTGAAGCATCTGGGTCTGGAGGCTTTTATTATGGGGAAGTTTTTGATTTCGAATTCAATTTCTTTAATAGATATTGGTTTGTTCAGATCATCAATTTCTTTTTGTGTAAATGTTGGTAATTTGTACTTGTCAAGCATTTTTCATTTCATCTACGTTGTTGAATTTATTGGCAGTTTATCATTTTAATATCATTAGGATCTATAGAAGTGTCCATTTGTTCCTGATATTGGTAATTTGTGTATCTATTTCTTTTCTTGATTAGTTTTGCTAGGGATTTACCAATTTAGTTAATAACTTCAAAGAACTAACTTTGATTTCTTTATTTTCTCTATTGTTTTTCTATTTTCATTGATTTCTAGTCTAATTTTTGTCTTTCCTTTATTCGACTTATTGTGGGTTTAATTTTCTCTACTTTCTTTTAGCTTCTCAAGGTGGATGTTTGGATTATTGGTTTAAACCTTTCCTCTTTTTTTTAGTATAAGCATATAAAGCTAAATTTTTTTCTTTAAGCACTGATCAGGCTGCATCCACGATTTTAATATGCTGTGTTTTTATTATTTTATAATTTTGAAATGTCTTCTTTGACCACTGCCTATTCAAAAGTGTATTATTCAAATTCCAAATATTTGGGGAATATTCTAGATAACTATTTGTTATTGATTTTTAATGCAATACTTTTGTGGTCAGAAAATATACTCTGTATGATTTCAATTTTTAGATATTTATTGAGACAGGTTTTATAACCTAGCATGTCTATCTTGGTGAAATTTCCTTGTGAACATGAAAAGAATGTGTGTTCTACTTATAACACTTTTATAGTATAAGAAATTCTGTAAAAATTATCATTAATCCTGAGACATATTTAAATTAACTATCTTTTTACAGAATAATAAAAGTTGATATTTATTTTTAGCTCCTCAGAGAGATTATTCTTTCCCTTTTACCTGACATCCAAAGTTCCCCGTGCTATGTTTATCCTTCTCTCAGTATGTCTTTTCAGATCTTTTTTCATACCTGTAAAAAATTATACATACTAGCAAAAATTGCTAGTACAATTTATGATGACTGCTTAAGATAACACTTTTTGTATTTTTAAAAGTGTGTCTTAGATTTTTATACTAAAGAAAGGGAATTATTATGTCAGTATTTTAGACTTTAATTCACGGACCCAAATTGTTTGCTTCTATGCTAAGTTATACATAAATAGCAGCTGTGGAGATGGTGCCCTAGTCCCTGTTTTCATTCTCATGTGAATGAGTGAATGAGTGAGGTGGAAGGAATACATTTAACAGCTGAGTTCCAGGCACCCTGCACAGGTATATTAATGTTGGTAGGACTTTTTGATAATTCATTCTGTATATTGAACTTTCCTAGCAGACAGAACAGAATACAAAAATGCCCTGGGATGTGAGTAGGCCTGTTTCACTTGAGGAAGCACAAGGGGCCAGTAAAACTGGAGCACAAAGAGTCAAGGCAGGTAGATAAGAAATGCATGGCTGAACTCACAGGGCCTTTTGGGTTTGCTGAGGATTTTGATCTTTATTCTAATAGCAGAGAGACATCACGGAAGGGATGTAAGCACGGAGATAATGTGCTTCATAACGACCACTCTGGCTATGTGTTAGAACATTGACTGGAGGGGTTCAAGAGGAATGTGGGGAGAAATTTGGGAAATGATGCTAGTGTCTAGGCAAGAGATAATGGCAGACTGGATTATAGTGGTGATGTGGAGGTAGAGAGAAGTGGACAGATTCAGAAGATTAAAATCAACAAGACCTGTTCATAGATCAGCTATGAGGGATTGGGGAGAGGAAGGTGTTAAGAAAGAAATATAGGTTTCTGGCTTGCCCAACAGGAGAGGTGTTTATATAGCATAATTAACATCTTTCCACAGAATATATTTTTGGAAATTCCATTTATTAGTGACTAAGGGCTAATAAATAAATCTGTTAGTAGTTTAGTAACATTTAAGTTCTACCTTCCTAATTTCTAGCAACTGCCCAAACCATTGCAAGCCCAGAAGGTTTATTAGTAAAGAAAGCTATTGCATGCCTTAGACTTGGTTAGAAAAAAATTTGTTAACTATGTATATGAAAACAAAGGGAAATCTTACAGCTGACATCATACATAATGGAGAATGACTGAAAGCTTTTCCCCCTAAGATAAGGAAAAAGACAAGAATGTTTGCCCTTGCCACTTCCATTAAACATTGTACTGGAGATTCTAGCCAAGGCAATCCAGCAAGAAAAAGAAATGAACAGAACCCATATTGGAAAGGAAGAAATAAAATTATTCCAATTCACAGATGATGTGATCATGTATATAGAAAATCTTAAGGAAGACATGCAAAAAAACTGAAAGTTATTCATCAAGATTGCAGGAGACTAGATCAATGTACAAAAATCAACTGTATATCTATATACATCAATTGAAAATCTGAAAATGAAATTAAGAAAACAGTTCCATTTGTAATAGTATCTAAAAAAATAAAATACTCAACGAAAAGTTCAACCAAGAAGGTACAAGGCTTGTGCACTGAAAACTACAAAAATCATGGAAAAAAAATTTAAGAAGACCAAAATAAATAAGATATCCCATGTTTGTGAATGTAGAAGAATGAACATTGTTAATATTGCAACATCCCCTAAGTTGATCTACAGGTTCAGTACAATCCCTGTCAAAGTCCTAGGTGGTGTTTTTTTGCAGAAATGCACAAGCTGATCCTAAAATTCATACTAAATGCAAGGATCCAGTACAGACAAAATAAATTTGAAAAGGAAGAGCAAAATTGGAAGACTCAAACTCCCCAATGTTAAAACTTACTACAAATCTGCAATAATTAAGACTGGCATAATAGTAGACATATGGATCCATGGAACAGAATTGAGAGTCCAGAAGTGAACCTTGACATTTATGACCAATTGATTTCAGTGAGTGTGCCAAAGCAATTCAATGGGGGAAAGAATAGTCTTTTCAACAAATGGCTATTTGGATATCCACATACAAAAGAATGACATTGAACCCCTACCTCATGACATATAAAAATTAACTCACAATGGATCAAAAACCTAAATGTAAGAGCCAAAACTATTAACCTATATGTAAATCTTCAGGACCTTGGATTAAGCAATGATTTTTTTCTGGTGTGAAATATAAAGCACAAAGAACCAGAGGGAAAAAATAGATATATTGGATTTCTTCACAATTAAACACTTGTGTCCTTCAAAGGACACTATCAAGAAAGGAAGAAGATAGCCCACACAGTGAGAGAAATATTAGCAAATCATATATCTCTTGAAGATTAAGTATGCAGATTATATAAAGAACTTTACAACTCAACAATAAAAAGACAAATAACCCGATTAAAAATGTGCAAATAATTTGAATAGACATTTCTTCAAAGAAGACATACAAATAGTTAATAAACACATGAAAAATGCTCAACATCATTAGTCATTAGGGAAATTAATGCAAATGAAAATCACAATGAGGTGCTACTTCATGCCCACTGGGGTTGCTGTAATGAAAAAGATGGACAATAACAGGTGTTGGTGAAGATATTGAAATATTGAGTCCTGGGCCGGCCCGGTGGCGCACTGGAGAGTGCGCCGCTTGGGAGTGCAGTGGCGCTCCCGCCGAGGGTTCGGATCCCATGTGGAGACCGGTTCCCGCTCACTGGCTGAGCGCGGTGTGGGCGCAACACCGAGGGTTGCGATCCCGTTGCCGGTCAGTAAAAAAGACAAAAAGGAAAAAAAAAAAAAGAAATATTGAGTCCCTTGTACATTGTCGATGGGAATGTAAAATGGTGCAGCTGCTTTGGAAAACAGCATAGCAGTTCCTGAAAAAGTTAAACACAGAATCACCTGTAGAAAATGACAAGCTGATTCTACAGTTTATATTTATAAAGGGCCAGAAATAGCCTAAGTGATTTTGAAGAATGACAGACCTGGAGGTCTTATATTCCAGATATAAAAACGTGTTACAGCTATTGCCTCAACCTTCTGCATAGAAGACTGTTGTCTGGGATATGGGAAAGACTTGTCCCTTGATAGAGTTTACACTGGGTTCCATTTTACTACTTGAGGTGCTGGTGTGTCCCTTCTCTCCTGCCCCCTGTCCCTTTCTTAAGGATCTACTGTAGGACTCAGGCAAAGAGAGGACCAGGAAATCTCCCTGGGAGGAAGACTAATAAAAGTGAAGAAAAGTCTACCTACAACAAACTTCAAATACTAAGAGGTTCTAAGGCCAGCCTTTGCTGGAAGAAAGCCAGGCTTAGTTTCACCAAATGCTAAATCTCCTGTGGATAACAAACATGCTCAGCTTAACAAATCCATCACTAAACCTCAGTCTTAGAATCCTGTAAGTGTATAGGAAGCCACGCGTTCAACAATAGTTTTCTGTGCAGGAGGTTGAGGCAATTAATACCAAAGAAATACAGGCAGCAGCCTTTGGTCAATAAATTTAATGCAACACATTAAAAATACAGGATGAAACAGAGTGGTGAATGGCATTATTATTATTATTTTTATCTCTGTAGATTGTAAGGTCAATTAATTACATTGATATGTTTCTTAATTAGCATAGTTATTTCCAACTTTTCATTTCTGTCTTTTGCACATCATTTCAGACAAATTATAGTGGCTCCAGCATGCTCTATTATCTTTCTCAAAGAGGTTAAAAAAAATATACACGATCCCTTGGTGTTAGATCCCAGCAGTGTAGTATTGTGACATCTGTCTATAATGCATCCAACAAAAATCAGGAGGAAAAGCCAAAATGGGTATGTTTGTACATGGAATTTTTTGCTTGTAGACAGACAACATTATTAACAACCCCATATGAAGAGGCTTTTGAACGAGTAATTTTGAGTGAATAGAAGATAGAAACCATTAAAAGAATAAAAGAACAGAAAGCCATTTCTTGAAAAGGATACAGAACATTTATATTACGCTTTGTATTTTTTTGGTTCTTGGCAAAAGTTCTGCTTATTTTTTAGAATCATTTCCTACTGAGTTCAAGTAATTCCTTATACTTTCTCTGTGATTTTTGTGATTTTAGTTATTTTCTCTGACCTCTAGTTACTTTTTTGTCTGAAATGACAAGTTTCACCCTTTACTCTATATAATTGTTATTTTCTGATCAGTTTCCATTTTTAGGTTAATTCTCCAGATATCCAATTTATCAAACTTTGTGGGGGAGGGAAGGGGAACCAGGTCTTGGTAACTTTTTTCTTTCTCTCTCTCTTTTATGTATGTTTTACCTGGGTGGTTACATAGCCTTTATTTTGTGGTGTGTAGACTTGTCCTGAATTGGAAGGAAATCAATTGTCTAGCTTTCCCTTTATATCAGCAAAAAGATTATAGTTTATGTTTCTCTTTCTATTATGTTCTTGTTATGCTACTCCACTTGAGTGGTTATAGTCCACAGAAATACAATTCATGTCAGTGGTGTTTCAACATATTCTATCTCATTTCAAAGAAAACATTATTCAGTTTTTTAAAGGAATGCGATTATATAAAGGATGATGACCAAATATTCTATATGTTAATAGAATATAGAATCAGAGAATGTAAAATTCATCTAGAGTAATGAGATTTAGCTGACAAATTGTCTGAGTATCTGTCTCTGATTGGTGGGGCAAAATCAGCTGTGTGGGCTGGGCAGGCAAAGGAGAGAATAAAGGTTTCTGAGAAAGCTAAGCCAACTGATGGAAGACCCATAGGGCAAGGCTAGCTGATGGATTGTCTATTATCCTCAAAGCAGTGGGTGATGCTGAAACCAGGAGTGTGCTTAGTAAGAGTTGTTCAGAAATACAAGGTTCACAAGCCAAAGCCAGAAGACCAGATAGACCACTGAACGAGTGAAGAAATCAGAGTCAGGTATCAAATTCCAAAGCACGTAACCAAGATAAGGAAACAGGTAGCAAAAGGACACGTCAGGGCATGTGGTCCTGTGTCACCTGGGTGGTTCTAGCACAGACACACAATTGATCTGGCCTAAATTGTCTTTTACTGGATGGTCCAATACCAGACAGTACCTAGGAGGTTTAAAGGGCCAGAGACAAAGCTGAGGAATAACAAAGGACAACTTTTCTAATAGTAGGAACTGATGAAACTGGATCAGTCAATGGAAGATCAGACAGCGTGTTCCTTGATACTCAGGGAACAAATGACTTTAGATGAGGTCCTACACATAGGTGGGAATTTGTATTAATAACTTATTGAAATTCCTTCTGGCTTTAAGAATTCTATGTTTTGGGTTTTTTTTATATCACATTATTGGAGTATAGAAAGTCAACTACTTGTTCAGGAAGCATATATTGAACACCATTTCCAATAGAAAGTGCTCTTAAGGAGCTGTAAAGATAAAAATGTCCCCCTGCTCTAGAACTGATAATCCCGAGTCATAGGGAGGCTCAGATTGTAACATCTCAATCAGCCGCAAGGAGGATATTCCTTAAACTGACAAGTGGATTTTTTTTTCCCTTTCAGGTACAAGATGATGTTGGTCTGGCTACATTTAAATGGTATAGGGGCTGGCCAGTTAGCTCAGTTGGTTAGAGCACAGTCTTGTAACACCAGGGTCACAGGTTCAGATCCCTGTGCTGGCCAGTGCCAAAAAAAAAAAAATTCCCTAAACTTGATTATTGAGGGAGGAGGGAGGGAGGTTTCGGTAATTGGCCACAATAATCAACCACATTGTATATTGACAAGATAAAATAAAATTTGGACACTAAGAAATGAATGAATGAATGAATGAATGAATGAATAAATGGTATGGAATACTAGGTCCATTGATTTGTCATTATTTCACCTCATAGGGCGCAAGTGGCAGTGCCCAAGCCTGCTCTCAGTTCTGACCATGTTCTGATAATTCACCCTGGATGTGACACATATACCTACCTGCCACAGGATCAACTTAGTATAATCACAATCCCCTTTTCTCTTGAGATACATGACCAGGCATACGTATAGGTATCTGCATTGGTCAGTGGCCAGGCCTGATTCTGTAATCATTGTAGTGTCCTGTTTACTAGAGAAAAAGGCTTAAATGGGACTTTCAGAATTGGCCAATGAACAAAAACCAGTGAAAGCCAGTGAAGAATTTCAAGCAAGGGACTCTCTTTGTTTAACAAATATTAGTCAGGTGACTAATAGTGCCAGGCATTGTGCTAAGAACTGGGGATTCAAAAGTAAAACAGCAGACATAGTTTCTATCATTGAAGAACCTATAGACAAGAAAAAAGGCAATTACAAAATGGTGTGACAGGTGCTATGGTGGGAAGAATTTCAAGATGGGAATATTTAAGCAAGGAAAATAACCTGGAACTGGAGTATGGTGGCCAAGGAAGGCATCTTAGAAGAGGTGATATATAAGCACAAGGAGCCTGATGACAAATAAAGAAGTGTGTCCCGGGCAAAGGATGCGCATTTACAAAGAGGAGACAGAACATGGAGCACTGTGAGAGGTAAGGATAGTTGAGAGCGGTGGGAAGGGCAAGTGCTTTGATCAGAGTGGTCTATTTGGACTCATAAGTCAACACTCACGGGGTTTTGTAGCCTAAATTCATACTATCTGTATATGAATACTTCAATATAAGTACCTATAAGTCAGAGTGGGTGACTGAAAATAAAGTGAGGTCCTTGTATTGTTTTGGGGAGATAAAGATCTTGATGAACCTTTGACTTTGACAAGTTTGCATGTGTATTATAACCTCTAAAAGAATAAAAACAAAATGCACAATTTCTAAACTAGTAGAGGAGGAAAATGTAAAGAGAAAAAACAAAAACCCAGAAGAAGACAAAAAAAGGAGTGGGGGGAGGGCTAAAGATGACATTAATAGAAACCTAAAATAAGATGGTGGATATAAATACAGATATGTCAGTAATTACATTACATGTAAATGGACTAAATGGGCAAAAGTTATCAGACTGAATTTAAAAAGAACAGACAAAATCCAACCACGTGCTATTGATGAGAAGGATATCTAAAACATAAGGATATAGAAAGATTTAAAATAAAAGCATGGAAAACAGTATACCAGAAAGATTCCAAATAAGAGAAAGCTTGTGTAGTAATATTAATATCAGATAAAATAAAGTTCAAGGCAAAAAATGTTACTGAAGATAAAGAGGACAATTTCTTAATTATAAGGCATCTTATTCACCAGGGAAATATGATGATTAACAATTAAAATTTTTTATTCACCTAATAACAAGGTCTCAAGACATATAAAGCAAAAATTGGAGAACTATAGGAGAAAAAGATAAAACTACAATAACCTTTGTCACTAATCTGTAGATCATGTAGGCAGAAATTCTGTGAGGGTGTAGAAAATTTGGTCGACATAATTAACAAACTTGACCCAATAGACATATATAAAACACTCTGCTCAACAACTGCAGGATATATATCTTTTCAAGCGTGCATGAAATATTTATACAAATTGACCATATTCTGGGTCTTGAAGCAAGTCACAACATATTTCAAAGCATTCAAATCTATGGTTTACATTCTCTGATCTCAATGCAATCCATAGTGAAAAAATAACTCGAAGAATGCCCTATGAATTTACTAGTGTTTAATAAGGAACCAGAGAGCACTTTGGGTATTTAGAAAACTTGTTGCAAAGGTGTTAGAAGGGCTAAAAGAACAAAATGGAATAAATGATTATACACAACGATGATTCGCATGCTTCCAGGATGGCACTGTCTTACCTTTGCTGCTACTGCCATCACCACTAGAGGCACAACTAGAAGCACCAGAGAGGCCAGGGGAAAGTGGTTTCTTCCTTCCTCCTGCCTTCCAGTCTTTTATTAGTACTTCTCAGTGACAGAACCCAACAGGAAGCAGCTGGGAAGGGAGTCTGGGAAATGCAATAGCAGGCTCCCAGCTCTGGCATTATAAAGCAAGAGCTGAGGAGCAAACAGAGGGCAACAGGCACTACGTAGCACAGTCCACCCCTTTGGCTACTCAGCACCCATATATGCTCTTATATTTTAAATACCCACACAACACCAATAAAAATAGCATGCTTCTGCCTAACAGGCTGAAGCTATCTCTTGTACAGACAAAGATGCACTTGCCATCTCCCCAGAATGGAAGATATGGAATCCTGTCACTGAATCCATCTCTGGATGATGTTAATTTCTCTTCTAATTCAGTAACAATCCCACCTGGATATTGTGTAACATAAAGACTAAATTGTAAGTTTATCCACTGCCAACATGAAATAAAATGACAGGGGAAAGGAACAAGGGGGAAAGATTGATATATACACATATGTAGATAATAAGTAAGGAAAATATGCTTGTCTGCTATAATGCAATTAACTTAGAAATCAATAACTAAAACTAGAAAAGACAGAAAAAGTATGTTAGAAAATGAAGAAACAGCTTAAAACAATTAAAAAGTCAATGAAGAAATCATAATGGAATTAGAAAATCCTTAGAACTGATTTATAATATAAATATTAAATGTCAAAACTGGTGGGATGCAGCTAAAGCAGAATTTAGAGAGAATTTCATGGCATTAAATGCTGTAATAGAAAAGAGGGAAGGATAACAATAAATGCAGTGAGCTTCTATCTTAATTAAATGCAAAGAAAGTAGAAGGAAGTAATAGCAGAAATCAATACAATCCAATCAAATTAAGGTTTTTTTTTTTCCTTTTTGTCTTTTTTCGTGACCGGCAACGGATTGCAACCCTTGGTGTTGCCCCCGCACCTCGCTCAGCCAGTGAGCGGCCGGTCTGTATGTGGGATCCGAACCCTCGGCGGGAGCGCTGCCGCACTTCCCAAGCGGCGCACTGTACCAGTGTGCCACCGGGCCGGCCCTCAAATTAAGGTTTTAATAAAGAGCATCTACAAAACTAAGTAATTTGAAAAGACTAATATAATTGACAAATCCCTAGTAAGGTTAATCAGGAAATAGTAATCATTATCAGGATTGAAAAAGAAAACTATAGATGTTCTGGATATTACAATGACAAGACACTGTGCTGATGAACATTAGGTGATCACTTAGAAAGTTGAAAGTAAGAAATGGACAAAATCTTAGAAAAATATAAACTACCCAAACTGACTCAAGAACAAATAGAAAACCTAAGAAATAACAAAACCATGAAAGAAATTTTAATCCATAGTCAAAAATATTTCCACAAAGAAAATGCTAATCCCAGCAAAATCTATAAACATACAAAGAAAAATAATTCTAAGCTTATTCTATCCCAGAGCACAGAAAAAAGGATTAGCATATTCTTGATACCAAAACATAGATAGTATAAGAAAGAATTATAGACTAATATTATAATAAAAACATGTAAAAATCTTGTACCAAACATTAGCAAACCAAAACCTATAGTATATGTGGGTACTTCAAAAAGTTCAAGGAGAAATAGAATTGTGAGATAATGCCAATCTTTCCATGAACTTTTTGAAGTACCCTCGTAAATAAGGGGTAAAGAATTGTGAGTAAACTATGTTTGTCCCAGGAATATAGGGTATAATTTATCTTTAGAAAATCAATTAATATTATTTGCTACCTTGGTAGATTAAAAGAGAAAAATCATCTAATCACCTCAATAGATGCAGACAAAACCTTTGATAAAATTCACCTTGCAATTTGGAAATATTCTCAGCAAACCGAGACCAGAAGAGAAATTCCTTAAATTGTTCAGGAGTTTCTAAAAAAAGTAACTCTATTACTTAATGATGAAAACTTGAAGCTTTATATTTGAGATTAGCAAAAGACAACAATGACCCTTCAGTTCTGTTTTTTACTTTTTTGGCAGCTGACCAGCATGGGGAACTGAACCCTTGACCTTGGTGTTACAAGGCTGTGCTGTAACCAACTGAGCTAACAAGTCAGCCTAGCGAGGTCCTACAGCTACGGTCTGTTGAAGGTTCTTACCATAACCGTGAAGAAGAACATGAAATAAAAGATATTGGGACTGGGTGGGAGAAAAGAAAATGATCTCTATTTACAGATGACATGATTGTGTAGAAAACAAAGGAATCTACAAATAATTTATTAGAATTAATAAGTGAGTTTAGAAAGGTAGTTAAATATAAAATCAATATACAAAAATCAATTGCATTTCTACATGCCTGCAACAAACATTTAGAAAATGAATAAAAAATATGCTTATAATAGCACAAAGTTATGAAGCAGTGAGGAATAAATCTAACAAAAAGATGCAAGGCCTTTATGGAAAAAAGTGTAAAATGTTATTGAGCGATATTAAAGACCTAACTAAATGGGAAGTAAGCCATGTTTATCGATCAGAAGACTCTATATTGTAAAGGTGTCAATTCTCTAATTGATTAAGACTCAATGCAATTCTACTTAGAATCCATGCAGGATTTATTTTTCTTTTGTGAAATTTGGTAAGCTACTTATAAAGTATATACGGCAATACAAGAATTGCCATATATGAATGCAAGAATACCAAGATAACCCTAGTATTCTTATTGAACAATAAAGAGCAATGTTCCAGAAAGTCGCCTACCAAGATTGAGATTTGCCAAGCTGTAATAATGGAGACACTTTGGTGTTGTTATAGGCACAGAGCAACAGGAGAGTGTAGGTAGCCTAGACAGAGATCCATAGGTACAAGGACATTTGGTACATGGCAGCTGTGATAGACTAAATCAGAGGAGGGAAGGATAGATTCTGTGGCAAATGGTGCTGGGACATCAGGCTGTGGGTATGGAAATAAAAAGACCTATATGAGTCTTCAAGCTATAGTTTTAAAACAAGTACACTTTTAGAAAATAATATATGATGATATAATAATCTTTATCTCTTTATATTATTATATCATCTATATAAATATATCTCTATATAAATAATATAGAGATAGGGAAGCATTTTTTAAGCATCACACACTAAAAGTTGAGATTTTCATACTTAATAGTCCTACAAGTCCCCTCTCAGGTGTGCACCCTTGAGAAACTCCTGCCTTCTGTGCACTGGGGTTCACGTATATGAATGTGCATAGTAGCATTGCTCATAAGAGCCAAACAAAAACAAAAGCAAAAGAACAAAAACTGGAAATGACCCGAATGTCCATCAACAACAGATTGTCTAATTAATTTATAGTATTTATACAATGGAAATGTGGAACAAATGAACTACAGTTCTGTGCCATCGATGTGAACGATTTCAGAAGTGGAATGATCATTCATTCATTCAACAAATATTTATCGAGTGCCTACTATGTGCCAGGTGCTGTTGTACGTGCAAGAGATACCGAATGGAGCTTGTGTTCTAGTGGGAAGAGAAGACAGAAAACGAACAGTAAACATATTTAATAAGTAGGTGATTCTGTAAATGGAATGTCAAAGTAATGAATGCTGTCGAAAATAAAAGGAAAGCAGAGAAGGGGAATCAGGAATTTCTAGAGGTGGGTTAGAGTGTGTGTGTGTTTGCAATTTTAAACAGGAAGGTCAGTGAGGCCTCACTGAGAATGTGACCTCAGAGCAAAGACTTGCAGGTGGTAAGGGAGTGGGCTGGGGGGATGGGGGAGGAGGGTGCTCAGAGGGAAGGAAAAGCCACTGCAAAGGCATGAGGCAGGGTGTTCCTGGCAGGGAGGCAGTGTGGCTAGAGGGGCATGAGGTTAGATCAGAAGCAGCTGTGTGCCCAGTCATGGAGCGCCTCACTGGCACTGTTGCTTTTACTGAGTTGAGCAGACATTGAAGGGTTTTGAGCAGAGCAGTGCCCCAACTTGGCTTACTATTAATAGAATTGCTTTGGCTGCTATGTTGGAAATGGACTTGGAGAAAGGACCATATTGAACAAAAGAGGTACACCACTGCAAGAATGCATACGGTATGTGTGTGTTGATATAAAGACCCAAAGCAGCCACAGTAAGGGGTATATTGCCTGGATATACACACATTGTTGGCAAAACTGTAATGAAAGCAAGGGCAGGAGCTAAACAAGAGTTAGGATAGAGGTTACCTCTGGGGAGAGAAGGTGACGTGATGGGGAAGTGGCCATGTTCCATTTCTCAATCTGGGTGGGTTTTTCACTGATATTTACTTTACTAATATTTTAATTTGTAAGCACATATTTTAAACATATTTCACACACAAAAATAAAAATGAAAAGAGAAACAAAACGGAAAGGAAAGAAACCTTGTTTTAGTAATTGCCTGAATTGTTTTATTATTCATTTTTACAATAGGTGGCTTTTTTCTAGTTTAAGAAAATAATTTAAGTTGTGCTCAAATATCTGGCAGATTAAATAAAAGAATATCAATGCATTATTTTGGTGTAAGTGTTCCTGACATGTAGATACCAACTTTTGGCTTTTAAGATAACAAAATGAAACAAAAAATTGGATGTCAGCCAGTATGTTTATAGGATAGAAACCTCCAATTTAGGTAAATATGCTTATCAATCAGGAAGTATTTATTTGAGCACCTGCTACATGTGCAAGAAAATTTGGGAGTACTGAAGAATATTTATCTAGTTATCAAGATGAGATCAATATACCAAACAATTAATTACCTAACACATTGTATGATTAATTGCTGAATTGTGTGGCACCAGATAAAAAGTGCTGACAGTAACATCTAAGAATCTCAGACGTAGTGCAGTCCATGTCTTTATTTTAGAATCAATGATAACCTGAGTACAAAATTTTACAGTCAATTTTTATTATCACATTAATGGAAAAGATTAGGCAAAATGATTTGCCATTGTGCATTTGTATGAATACCGGGAATCTTTGACGTTTAGTAGTTTTACAAACACTCCAGCCAATATGCTCAGCTTCCTCTATGAGTCTTCACCTACCCAGAATATTCCTATGTTTTGCTTTCCATATAACATAGGTGCAAAATACCCTTAGAAAAGTGAATTGTTCTTTCTACATTTATGTTTTACATATTCTTTAGTGTGAATGAGGTTATTATTATTTATTCAAAAATACTTTAACATTTACTTGTACATATTTGTGGGGTACAGTATGTTGTTTAATACACGCATGTTCTGCACAATGATTCACTTAGGGTAGGTAGCATAGTTTTGTACACATCAGTCCCCCACTTTTCCTCCCTCCTTCATCCCCCCACTCTGGTAACCATTATTCTACTCTACTTCTGAGAACCACTTTTTTTTTTTTTTCAGATTCTACATATCAGTGATATCATGTGGTATTTGTCTTTTTGTGCCTGACTTCCTTCACTTAACATGATGGTTTCCAGTTCCATCCATGTTGCTGCAAATGATAGGATATCATTTTTATTTATAGCTGAGTAGTATTCCATTCTGCATTTATACCACTCTTTTTTTTTTAAATATCTATCCATTCGTTGATGGGCATTTAGTGTGATTCCATCTCTTGCCTATCGTGAATAGTGCTGCAATGAACATGATAGTGCAGTTGGCTTTTTGACTGATTTCATTTCCTTTGGGTATATACTCAGTAGTGGGTTAGCTAGATCGTAAGGAGATCTATTTTAGTTCTCTGAGGAATCTCCATACAGTTTTCCACAGTGGCTGTAGCAATTTACACTCCCACCAGCAATGTAGGAGAGTTCTTTTTTTCTCTGCATCCTCACCATTATTTGTTATTTTTTGCCTTGATGATAACAGCCATTCTAACTGGAGGGAGATGATATCTCATTGTGGTTTTAATTTGCATTTCTCTGATGATTAGTGATGTTGAGCATTTTTTCACATGCCTGTTGATCATTTGTTTGTTTTCTTTTGAGAAATGTCTGTTTAGGTCATTTGCCCATTTTTAAATTGGGTTATTTGTTTTTTTGCTGTTGGTTGAGTTCCTTGTATATTCTGGATATTAGACCCTTGTCTGATGTGTAGTTTGCAAACACTTTCTCCTATTCTGTAGGTTGTCTCTTCACCTTGTTGACAGTGTCCCTTGCTGTGCAGAAGCTTTTTAGTTTGATGTAGTTCCATTTATGTCTTTTTGTGTTAGTTTCTTGTGCTTTTGTAGTCTCACTCAAAAAAGTGTTGCCCACTCCTATTTTGTGTAGCATTTCCTCTATGTTTTCTTCTAGTAGTTTCATAGTTTCGAGTCTTAATTGTAGGTTTTTGATCCATTTTGAGTTGATTTTTGTGTATTGTGAGAGATAGGAGTCTAGTTTCCATCTTCTGCGGTGAATTTCCAGTTTTCCCAGCATCGTTTGTTGAAGAGACTGTCCTTTCTCCATTGTATATTTTTTGGCATTTTGTCTAAAATCAGTTGGCTGTAAATGCCTGGGTTTATTTGGGGGTTCTCTATTATAGTGAATGAGATTATTACGTATGTTAGCTTAAAACGTTCCCCACTGGGCTGTACACAGTATAAATAATGAAGAGAAATGAATACTACAACTTCATTCATTTTTCATTTCTTTTGGTTAATTATTTCAATAAGGACATGAAAACAAAATAAACTGGTAATTGGGTATCATCTTCATTAGATGAATTAAAGGAAGCATGTAAAGTCACTTTTGGGGAAAATTTTATATTTAGTAGTGCTTTGCTAGGTTTTAAGATACTGATTAAATGCATAATATAGTTTAATATATTTCCTACTAATTACTATATTATGTGTTATAATGTTAATATATATTGCTGATTCACAAAGGTATCAACAAATATCAATAGCTTTCCTTTGGAGTTCTGGAAAGAAGGAAAACTATTTTAAAGTCTTGTAGCCAAATGCAGTCTTATTTTAGGTGTCCACAGGAAGCTCCAAGAACAAAATTGCCTATGTCGATTGTTTGACATGGCTGTGCTTTTCATAAATACATTTTGGGAAGCAAAAGTTTAGTCTTTCTGATGTGCTTTGATGTTCGGCTAGGGCCCCAAATGGTATATTTTAGTGACGTATTGAAAAGTCTGACTTTACCATAATGGTGATTTGGTTCTTTATTATTTATGGATTTGCCTTAAAATATTTTATCCTTGGAAACATTTGCATATGCTTGCAACGGATTAGTAGTTCCATTTGTGTTTTTGCTAAATTCTATTCATTGCTCCTTCCTAATTCTGGTCGCCTCATCCTCCCGAGCTGTGTTAATTCCGAGATTTACCCAAGAGGGAAAGGTGGAAATGAGGAAAGCATGGCCTCAGAGGTTTGTGTTTATCTTTTGCTTTATTTTATTTGACATTGTTTTGGCCTTAAGCAAAATGAGGAAATTTGCTTTTGTGATTCACTTGCTTATATAAAGGAAAAAGAACCCCCTGACTTTTTTTTTTTTGTTTTAGGATTTCTTCAAGGTATGACATATACCCTGGATTAAAGGCATTCGTATAGTCAGCAGGAACCTAGGCTTGGTTCATATTATGTCTGTAAGGGTCGATTCCCCTCCAACACTACTTCTAGGGATGAAATTAACAGCGAGATGCTACAGCTCACAGATGTCAGAATAATAACTGTCCATAGGAGTGTTAGGAGTTGGTTTGGAGCCACATCTGCTTGGGAATTTTAAATGTCCCGAAAGGTTTATCGATACTTCGGTCAGTCTAAATTTGACTTTGTTTCCCTCCAGTTGTTCTCACTGGGAAATTCAAGCTTCAAGTTCTCTTCTGTGCCTAAGTGGGTATTCCTTGCAGCGTACCAAAGTGAGCTGCGATTATGTTGTCAAGAGATAGGTGTGTGGGAATATAGTTTAAGAAAACTGCACAGTGCCCAGAGGTAATGATGCTTTGGACAAATGGACATTCAGTGAGACTGGAGGATTTTGGGGCACCATTGCAAAGGGTGCCCTTTCAGTTTAAAGTTCTTTGAGGTATTTGGTAGGGAGGTACTATTAAAATTTATATATTAAACAAACACTTCTCATTCTGATTCCTGAATTTTTGATTTATGTTAACCAGGCCTGGTTAATATTTTTTTCCTTACATAGACTGAGAGTTCCTTAATAATTTCCTTGAGGGCCAGGCCAGAATAATCTGATTTTCACTGTGTGCCAAGGGTGCTCAATAACAGTTGTGGAATGTAAGTCCAATTGTGAGTGCCCACATGGCTTAAAGTAAGGCTCACTTTTCCATTTTAAGATTGAAACTACTACTGAAATAATTATCTCCTTTATCCTCCTCCTTATTCCCTCATTATCTCCAAAAAAGCACTCATTGAGGGCTTGTGGCTAGGTTTTCACAAGTAATTCTACCACCCTGTTGGTTAGGTGGCATTAATGATCTCTGCTGAGAAGAGTTTGCTAGTTGAAGTGATGGGGTTCTGTGCTAGGCATTGGTCTGTTTGTGTGCAGACTCATATTGTGCCCTTGCCTGCTTTTCTCCCTTTTATAGGACTAACACCTGCAAACTGTGTTTCTCAGGTTCCCTTGTTAGCTGGTTTCCAGCCAGTATTGGCCAATGGCAGAGACTGGTGGGTAGGAGGAAGGGAGAAGCCAGGGCATGTCTTCTTGTCTCCATGTAATTTGTACTAAGTGTCTGGCAGTGCTGTGTCTACTCCCTGGTTCCAGCTCCCACCGCACAGCCCCTTCTGCAGCGTTCCCAGTCTCCGCTGGGGGCCCTGGCTCTTGAGTTCTGGGAACCCTCCACCCCTACCCCCATCCCTTTTTTCCTCTAGCCCAAGGGGTGATTGTGGCTCTTTTCTCTCTTTCCTTCATTTCCTCTCCTCGTATTGAGAGGGAATTCAGATACCATGAAATTCACCACTTTTTAGTCTATTCACAGATTTGTATAACCATCACCACTGTCTAATCCTAGGCTAAACCTAAAGCATTTTCATCATGCCCCCCCCACCAAAAAACCCATACCTCTTAGCAGTCTCCCCTCCCCATAGTCCCTGGCAACCGTAATCTACTTTCTGTCTCCATAAATTTCTCTATTCTGCACAATTCGTATGAACAGAATCATGCAACATGTGGCCTATTTTGACTAGCTTCTTTTGCTTAGCATAATGTGGTCAAGGTGCATCCGTGTTGTAGCATGTATCAGTACTTCATTTTTATGGCTGAATGATATTCACATTTTGGACACACAAAACGGATATATCACATTTTGCTGATCCATTTATTCATCCGTCGATGAACATTTGGGATGTTTTCATCTTTTGGCTGTTATGAATAATGCAGCTGTGAACATTCATGTACAAGTTTTTGTGTGAACCTGTTTTTGATTCTCTTGGATATATACTTAAGGAGTAGAATTTCTGGATCATACAGTGACTTTACATTTAACTTTTTGAGGAACTGGAGAATGGTTTCTTTCTGTTGCAAATCTGTTCACTGTCTCATTCCTTTCTTTGGCCATTTGGCTTTTTTAGTCCCTTTATAATTAGTTCCCTGTATAAAATATCCTCTATTAAAATAGCTGGCAGAGACTCTCCTTTCTTGACTGAACCCTGTTTGAGACAGTTTCATATATGTTATACATGAAAGTCAAGGCTATTCCGCTCTCCATCCCCCCAACAAGTTTCTTCTCTTTTGTTTAGAAGTCAACAAAAGAAACCACAAAGTTATCAGCATTGTCCAGGAACAGAGTGTCTGGTTAGTTCAATTTTGCAGCTTTATCTAGTAATTTGCTGCCATGTCTAACCTGGTAACAGTTTTTCTGAACCCATCTTGCTTCCCCACAGTCCCCATCTTTGAGTGTAGGTACTTTATTTGGAAAGTGATTCCACAGAGCCCCAGGAAGGGAGTGGGAAATGAGACAGGAGAGGGAAGGAAGCCAGTCAAGGTGTGTTAACAGTCAGGTGACCATTGAGGATAACTGGGGCTCAGTTCCGCTGCGGATCTAGGAGAAAATGGACAGCACATGTCCTGGAGTTGTCCCACCTGACGGGCAAGGAAGCTGGGCTATCTCTCCACTGTATTTCATTGGTCATTGGTTGATGTCTGCTCCCCAAGAAATTAATTCCCCCAGGACTTCAGGTATGGTCTGGTGGCCAGAGAAAGCCCTCAGGTAGAGTCCCAGGTGCTTGTGGTAAGCAGCTGTGTGTGTGTGTGTGTTTGTGTGTGTGTACATGTGTGCATGTAAGAGGGGGCTGAAGACTCCTTGAGGATAGAGACCTTGCATTTGTATGTTTAAATTTTACTTGTGAATAATAAGAGTTAGTTGATTTTATGCTGTCATGAAGGAAACTGCCCAAGGAAAGAAGTTTCCTGAATCGTATATAGAAACTGTCACTTTATGTTTACTCTGGAACTCTTCTTTCAGGTATTGGTTGATCTCACAATTATATGTTTTTAGAAAGTACTACAAATCCTCAATTTGTAACCAGACCATCAGCTGCACTGTCAACATGCTTTGAAAGAAGCCTCATAAAAATACAAAGTTCAAATTTTCTTGATGTCTTTAGTGGCAGAGGATAAAACCTAGAAGGGAAAATAAAATTTCACTCCCACACTTTTCACAGGCACAAAGTGTAAAGCTTCAGAAGTCCACGAGAAATGACAGGTATTAAAAAAAAAAAGACTGATTAAAAACCAGGAGGCTAGAGGATTTTCTTAAAAACAGTGGAGCAACGGACAGAACATGTTTAAATGAAGTTTAAAAAGGCAGTGATAAAAATGTAAATCAGTGGTTGCCTCTGGATCTCTTAACCAACAGAACAAATCTAAATGCAATCAATTCTTCCTCGGATTAAAGCTGCCTTTTCATTAGGTTGAAAACAAAATGATAGGAAAGTAGAAAGTTTGAAGTTATTGAGAAATTTCATGTAAATGGGTTAAAGCCCCTGGCATTTGGAATGTTGTTCTTTCATCCTGAATCTCACGCAAGCGTCCCTCAGGGCAGGCCAGTGGCACGTCTACACCATTTTAATGACTTTCTAAATTCTTCTGGTCACCCACACAGGTCCTGGCAATCACTATCATGTAAGTTAATTAGCTACCGAAGCTCCACTCTCTGTTCCTTGACCCCTCCAGTCTGGAGGAGGAAATGCTATTTAATTGTATAGGGCATGGCTTGTCTCCCCAGTCTGAAATTGATAGCAATTTACGCTTGTATGTAGCCTCCTTCCCCTTCCATTACATGCCTGCGACTCCTCTCCCCTCAGTCCTGCCTGTTTTCTTCTTTAATTACCCCATTACCTGCTGCCTCAAAAGCAGGTGACCCTCCTCCTTTCAACCTCCCTCTCATCCTTTTGTATGTCTCGGGATCATTTTCTGGAAATTATTCTCTCTGTGTCTTGCTTTTAGTCTTTTCTTATTTTTTGGTGGCTCTTTCCCTTCTGTTCTGACTCTAAATTCAAAATAAAACTGAGCAGCAAGCCCGCTCCCCATCAAGTGGGCTCTGTGGACTTGCTCTCCAGGTTTCCTTCCTCCCTGACCACTTGCCTCCATGTCCCTGTTTTTCCATGATTCCATTGTCTCCCTCCTATTTTTTTTTTAAAGACTCTTATTTCCTAGATTTCTGTCCCGGGGACCCTCCTCACGCTTCGTGAGATTGCTGCATGAGTGCATCCCATTTCCTAGCCTCCAGTTATTGTTATCGCTGGGGAAGACCTTTTCCTGGGCTCCCACTGCTCAGCGGTCATTTCTAACAGGCTGGGCACTGCCTGCAAAAACAAAAGAATAGTTTTCTCACACACACACCTCTTCCTCTGCTCCTTCTTACTTTCAATGGTGTCGGCATCCGCCCAGTCACTCAGGCTGGAAACCTGTATCACTTTGACTCTTTATCTCCTCGCACTAACAGCCATCCTATCCTTTAATTTCTTGGTTTTCAAATCTGCTCCTTCCTCTTTATTTTCCTGCCCCTTTCCTAGTCTGAGCCATTGTGGTCTCCTGAAAGGACTGGTACGGTAGCAACTTGTAAGTGATCTCTCTGCCTAAAGACCCCCATACCCCTTCCTATTTCTTAAAGGCAGAGTGAGTCAGGCCACTTCCCCTCTTAAAAAGCTTTGGTGGAGCCTCATGGCATACAGCAGTGCTTTGCATGGTACTTGAGAAACATTAGGCATTGCTTGATTGGACCTGTAGTGTTGCCCAGAGCTAAGTAAGGGGTGTAGGTGCAGAGGACAAGGAGAGGTTAGTGGGAGAGGCGGGAGAGCCTCTGTATCAGGTCTATTGCTAAGGGTCCCAATTTAGACACTTCTTCTAGGCTCAAACCTTCACTCTTCTCTACTCTTCTTACCCCCACCAACTTCACTGGCCACTCACCCACCATGGATTTCTCTGCAGTCCAGCTGCATGGATTTCCCAGGCAGAAGCAGCCCTGGCCTGGTGTCTGAGGTCAGTGCTGGGATCTAGAGACCAGGTGTCATAGGAAAAGTAAGACAGGAATGTAGTCACCAATTCTGGTTCCTATGCCCATGAGGTCTCAGGTGCTGGAAGCCAACCCACTTGGGTTGGAGCCTTATCTGTTCTCTTATGTGCAGTGTAATAAGCTTCAGCAAATCTCATTGCCTCTCTGAATCTCAGTTTCCCCAGCTATAGAGTGCTGATAACAATAGCAGCTACTCTGGAGTTCCGAGACTTTAATGAGAAAATGCATATTAATAGCTTCCTGCAGTGCTTGGACATAGTAGTGCTGAATAAATGGTAGTAGTTATTTTACACTGGGCCCTTTAGCCCCATTCATCTCTTCAATACTGAGAGCCTTTCTTCAAAGATCTGGTTATGAACCCAGCTGAAGAACCCATCTGAAGAGCTCAACAACAGCATTTTGAACATTATGAGGAGATACTACAAAGACTTGCTGGAAGGTCCTCAGAAGGATTTTCTCCAATTGCATGGCAGGCGTGAGTGAGTGAGGAATCTTTCTTCCATTATTTTTCTGATATTACCCAATAACCCGAAACATTCTTTTTTTTTTTTTTTCCTTTTTGCCTCTTTTTTTGTGACTGGCAACGGATCGCAACCCTCAGTGTCGCGCCCGTACCGGACCGGGACCAGCAACGGGATCGCAACCCTCAGTGTTGCCCCCGCAACTCGCTCAGCCAGTGAGCGGCTGGTCTGTATGTGGGATCCAAACCCTCGGCGGGAGCGCCGCTGCGCTTCCCAAGCGGCGCACTGTAGCAGTGCACCACCGGGCTGGCCCCTAACCCGAAACATTCTAAAGTAGAGCAAGTTCTGCTGCTCTGGTCAGATGGCTTCCAGTGACAAACAGTGTTGTACAGAAGTGATTGTTATCATTTTGGTTAGGAACTGATTCTCAGAATGCAACCGTATCAGTGTATAAATTGCTTTGACTCCTTCCAGTTATGTACAAATTAAGTCAGGATTTTCTCTTTTTACAAAATTTTAATTGACATTACATATATTTAAGGTGTACAGTGTGACGTTTTGGTATACACATACACATACATAGTGAACTGAGTGCTGCAGACAAGCTAATTAACATATCCATCTCTTCACACTGTTACCATTTGTGTGTGTGTGTGTGCGTGTGTGTGTGTGTGTGTGTGCGTGTGCGTGTCTGTGGTGAGAAGACTTACGATCTACTCTCAGCACATTTCGAGTATACAATACAGTATTACTAACTATAGTCCCCTGCTGTACATTAGATCTGTAGAACTCACTCACCTTACATAACTGAAGCTTTATACCCTTTGCTCAACATTTCCCCATTCCTTGCCCCCTTGCCCCTGATAACCACCATTCTACTCTGTTTCCATTAATTCGACTTTTTTAGATTCCACATATAAGTGAGATTATGCAGTATTTTTCTTTTTGTGGCTGGCTTAAATAATTTTTGGTCTAGACATACAATGGACTATTATGCAAGTTAAAAACAAAACAAAACAACGAAAAAGAGATCCTGCCATTTGCCACAATATGGATGAGCCTGGAGGACATTGTGCTAAGCAAAATAAATCAGGACTTTCTGTGCCTCTTCGGGGAGAATTTTCCTATTGATGTGAAACCTCATGTTTTTGAACCGAGTGAAGTTGAGCCAAATTTCTTTTATGAATGGTCACCAACAGTTCCAGTCTTATCAGTGAAGAATCTATTTTCAGGAAAGCATTATCATAGATCAATCAGATTTAATATTCTGTGCATTTCATTGCTAAAATGGTATTTTCATTATAAATTTGGTAAATATTTCATGGATATCTTATAGTTGTGGCAAGCAATGTTTTCCAATTATAGTAGTGATACAGTGCTTCCTCTTAAAATAAATGTATGCAAGTAAAAAAAAAAAAAAAGAGAGAGAGAGCTGACCCAATAAAATTTAAAAAACCAATGAGGTAAAATAGAAGAGTAGGTTGCTGGTTGATATGACAAAATTGTGAAGAGTGGTATGTGACAACTGAAGTTTGTCATGAGCCTTACTGATGCAAACTCCTCAGCACGGCTTCTGGACTGGGTTGAATAGTGCACCCCCAACATTCACGTGCATCTGGAACCTCAGAATGTCACCTTATGTGGAAATAGGGTTTTGCAGATGTAATTGGTTAGGATGCAGTCATGCTGGATTAAGGTGGCCCTAAGTCCAATGACTAATGTCTTCATGAGAAGACCATGTTACAAGAGAGGCAGAGACTGGAGTGATATGGTTACAAGCCAAGGAGCACAGAGGGTTGCTGGCAACCACCAAAAGCTAGGAAAGAGGCATAAAACAGATTCTTTCTCAGAGCCTCCAGAAAGAACCAACTCTGCTGGAGCCTTGATTTTAGACTTTTGGCCTCCAAAACTGTGAGAGAATACATTTCTGTTATTTCAAGCCACCCAGTTTGTGGTCATTGGTTACAGCACCTTGTAGGAAACTAATATAGTTTCCCTTCTGTGACCTGCTCGCTGTACTCATTCTTAATATTTCCTGAAGATGCAGGATGCTTCCAGACTTCTGTTCTACACCCCCCAACTTCATCTGTGCATAGTCAGTCTTCATTCCTATCTCTGTATAAGACCTGTTACATTGTATTACCTGTTGGATAATATTTAATGGCTCCCATTAAATATTTGTTTAAGTAATGGAAGTTTTGATAATTTATTTTGTTTCTATCTTTTTAAAACCAACCCTATTTCTTTCATTCTCTTTGGAAGACGTGTGTAAAAATAAATGCTACTTCTGGAGGCTGTAGTGAGATCAAAAGTTAAGTCTTCCTGGCCTGGCTATTAGAAATTGCTATTTAAAATTTGTTTAATTTAGAACTTATTTTATTTTATGAAGATAAATGATGGACTAAAAGGAATAGACCAGTAAATAACTGTCTTGAAATTGTAGAGAGTCAAAGCTTGCCGTGACTTCATTGAAGGCTATTAAGAGCAAGGTCACAGTTAGTGAATCAAAGAAATATTTTCACCTAATTAATTGAGGTGAGTTCGTGTTATTAAAGACCTGAAAAGCTTTTATGCCCAGAATCATTCTTCATGCCATCTCCTGCCACAGTGTGTGGGAAATCGGTCAGGGAAAAAATTTGTGGGAAGAGATGGAAAACTTTCTCTCTTTTTTATTCCGTAGTCAGTTGAAGGTGAAAATAAGACAGCCAAGTCATTTAAAGACTGAGACAGGATTTTACCCTAAGGAGAAAAAGAGAATTACAAAGGGGAGGGCCAAGCATTTCAAGGACTCTATGTCTATCGAATTATCTTGTGTTTTTAGAAACATTTTCTGGCATCAAAGCATCAGCCACTAGTTAGAGTAATTAATTTACTATTCACAAAAGGGGAGAAAAACCCCTGAGTCCAACATGTTCTTAAACCATAAATCAAATCCCAGGGAAGTTATGCATTTGAAAAGGCTGATTGTGTTTGTGTCTTAAATATCAGTTCTATGTAGGGAGAGAAAAAATATTAGCAAAGTGATTTTTGGTAATAAATTCAGGGTTTCCTGAGACATAAGTTGCAAGTTGTTTTTCTAAGGACTCAGTCAGAAAAGGCTTTAAAAAACATTTTTTCATCTATAGGTGTATTGGTCCGTTTCTGTTGCTTATAACAAAATACTTGAAACTGGGTGATTTATAAAGAAAAACAAAATTTATTGCTTACAGTTTTGGAGGCTGGGAAGTCCAAAGTCCACCTGGTGGTGGTGACAGTGACCCAGGGGTCTCACATGGCAAGATGGTGGAAGCAGAGAGAGCAGAGAGAGCAGAGAGAGAGAGAGAGAGAGAGAGAGACTCTCCTAAAGCCCTCAGAACCATGCCCCTGACCACCACCTTTGATCCATTCACCATTGCATGGTCCTACAATCCAATCACCTCTTCAAGGCTCCACCTTTCAATTACCACAGTAGGATTTCCCACCCTATTAACAGTCACAAGTGGGGGCTAAGTTTCTAATACATAAAACCTGGGGGACACAAATCAAGCTTCAGTGAGTTTTGGGGGACATAATTCAATCCACTACAGTAGGTGAGAAAGAATCACGTCTGTAACAGAGGTGTTCTGGCTGCTTTCACTGCCTGGGTCTTTTTTTGTAGCCCCTAACCAGTGAATCTGGGGTTGTCCTACAAACAAAATATTCTTCGAATCACAGCTCCCAGTGCACGTACGCCAACAATAATTTGTTGAGAGCTAAGATAATTTGATTAGCAGTTTCTGACAGTCTTAGGCTACAGATAAAGACAGTTGATAGTTGGCAGATTTAGGCTCTGTTTTAGTTATCTAGTGCCCAAAACTAAAAAAACAAGATTTTTTTCCTCATGATTCTATGGGTTGACTGGTTTTAAGATGGGTAGTTTTTCTACCTCAGAAGAAGTCAACTGGTTTTACTGGCTTGGTTGCATTCATTCGGCATCTTGGCTGGCTGGGAGTTCCAAGAAAGTTTCACTCAAATGTCTCACGCTTTGGTGTTTCTCCACGTGTCCTCAGGTGGCTAGCTTGGGCTTCCTAGCAACAGGTTAGTCAAACTTCTTACATTGCAACTGGGTTCAAGAGGGAAAGCAGCAGCACCAAGCCTCCTACAGGCTAGGACCGATCTGGCACAGCATCACTTTCACCAGGTTACAAAGCTGACCCACACTCCAGGGAGGGGAAGTGGCTGAGGATAGGGACATGCTCATATAGGGAGAAAAGGAATTGACGGTGGCCAGCTTTGGAGAAGACCTACCGCAGCCTCATTACCTATTTTAAGTTAGCACCATTTAATTTTATAAATTAGACTTTCTCATGTGCCTTCAGCTCCCTTTATAAGAGCAATCTTCCATTTGCTTCCCAGTTCCAGCCAGCATTTTCTAGTCCTTTAGGAAAGGTGGTTCTAATTATTCTTAATAACTGGTACTGTTTAGTCAGGACTTACTATGTGCTCAGCTTTGAGTTTAATTCTCTCTGTACATGAGCAAATCCTTACAACAACCCTGTGAGGAAGATACCTCTATTTTCTTGATTTAAAAATTCTATGCTTCGAGTAAGCAAAAACTTGCTCAAGTTCTCACAGCTTACAGAGTGAAAGAGCCAGCACTGGAAGCTGGAGGTTTCTGACTTACAGGTGGTGCTTTTGCACTGAAACATGATAGTTTTTTCAGGTCCACGATGAAGTTTCTATTTGAAACTGCTGCCAAATCCATCTGCACCAGATTTGTTGACTTCCCTGAATTTTGCTCAGACTTTTCCTGAAATAGACATTCTTGTTCTTGGCATGCAGACCAGGAAAGGTCTACAAGATGTCTCTCGTAGAACCCCCTCTCCTGTGCTAAGCTTTCTAATTTATGGCTTCTCTAAAACCAGAAACATTTTACAGGACTTCTGCAGTTCCTCAACACCTACCCTCCCCAATCCTCCTGCCCATGTCCACATATTACCCACCTGAGTGGTATGAAAGGCATTTCCACATCCCCAGGTCTTACTGCTTTCTGGTCCAATATTAGCATATCTTAATTACATTTTCATTGCTTAAGTCCTAGACTGTGGCTGTCCAGACTACAGAGAATTTTTCAGTGGATTAAACAAATATAACATTGGCTTTTACTATTTTGAGCATTAGATTCTTGCCATGTTCTCTTGTGAACTTTATAGTCTGTTAACCTTCTCTACTGCATTCCTTTAGGCCACTAGTACTTTCTGAGCCTTTCTATATTTCACTTTGATGTTAATATTTTATATTTCTGGTCATGTATTTACTGTTCACTATCATTAAAAATAGTTGAATTGCTCAATCTTGGGCTTTGGATTTTTATTATAACTCTAATTCCATGAAACCTGTTTCTGTGATAGAAATGACAAATATATCCAGAAATTAATTCAGAGTTGGGTATTTGCTTAAATACTGTAATTCTATTATAATTTTCTCTTAGTTTTTTCATTGAGGACAAATAGAGGTACAATTAGAAAAGAGCATGAGAAAAGACCATTACAAGATTGGCTCCCACCCTTGGGTGCAAGAGTTGGGTAGTTGTGATGACATGTACTTTTTATGATTCCATTTTACCTCCTTTGGCTTATTTTTTGTTTTGCTTTGTTTTTTTCATTGGTAGCTTCGTTTATATTTTACATCTTTACCATGTCACAGTCTACCTTTAAGTGATTTTGTATCACTTATAGTATAAGAACCTTACAATGCTATAATTTCGTCTTTTTTTCCCCTACTGCGCTTTGAGCTACTGTTGTCATACATTTTATGTTTACATATCTTAAAAATCCCTGCAATACATTGTTATTATTTTTGCTTTAAATAGTTAATTATCTTTTTAAGGAGATTTAAATTTTAATGAAGTTTTTGTTTGTTTTTAATGTGAGCAGAAGGTGCTGAATAAAAAGTCTTTATATTTACTTTTGTAGTTTCTATTTCCAGGTCTAGTTCAGGTCTGCTGGTGATTAAATCTTTCATTTTTGTATGTCTGGAAAATATTTTTATTTTCTCTTCATTTTTTAGCGATTTTTACTGCCCCTCCCCCACAATCAGTATTTTAAAGATGTTATACTATCTTCAGGGTTATATTGTTTCCAATGAAAAGTCCGCTGTCCTTTTTAAAATTTAATTGAAACATAATCGATTATATGTATTTGTGGGGTACAGAGTTGACTAACGGTATTTGTGTATGATATGTGACGATCAAATCAGGATGATTAGTGTAATCATTCTTTGTGTTCATTGACCAATTTCTCCCTAACCCTCTTCCCCTTTCCCACCTCTAGCAACCACAGTTGTGTTCTTGCCTTCTTTTTCTTTTTCTTTTTTTTCCTTTTTGTCTTTTTTCGTGACTGGTAATGGGATCCCAACCCTCGGTGTCGCTCTAACATCTGGTACAGAGTGGTGTTCAGAAATTTCTTGTTAAATGAATGTATAAATGAAAGAATGAAACAATGGGAATTTGGGGATTTTGTGTTAGTCTGAGAAATTTGAAAGGTATAGGTTAGTTTTATTAAAAGCATTATTTGCTCATAATTATTACCTAAATCATTACAAAAATTATACAGAGATGACAGAAACTATGGCAGAAACTGCTGTCTTGAGGGATCTGATATACATTTCAAAGAATTGAATACTTTTGAAATTCTTAAAATTTTATTTACATACCTACTCCAAAAAAGGAATGAAACAAGCACTAACACAATGAGCAAATGAAGAAGATTTTTACAATAAATATCAGAATCCATTTCTCTGCCAACTTGTGGTAATGAATAAGACCTATATTTAAAATATGGTCTCTCTTTCTCTCTCTCTCCCTCCCTCCCTCCCTCCCTCCCTTCCTCCCTTCCTCGCTTCCTTCCTTCCTTCCTTCCTCTCTCTCTTTCTTTCTGCTGTCCTCTTTATCTTTATCCTTCTGTACATGTGTTTCTTTTTTTCCTCTTTGGCTGTTTTTAACATTTTTTTTCCCCTGTCACTGGTTTTAAGCAATTTGATTATCATATGCTTTAGTTTTCTTTATGTTTCTCGTGCTTGGGGTTTATTGCACTTCTTGAATCCATGGACTTATAGTTTTCCTCAAATTTGGAAAAATTTCAGCTATTATTTCTTTAAATATTTATCACCTTCCTATCCTTTCAGAAACATCAATTAAATTATATTTGGCCGTTTGAGATTGTCCCACTGTTTACTGATGCTTTATTTTTTTATGGTTTTTTAAAAAAATCTGTGTTTCATTTTAGATAATTTCTATTGCTATGTCTTGAAGTTTACTGATCTTGTCTTTTGCCTTGTCTAATCTGTATGTTAATCCCATACAGTATATTTTTCATCTCAAACATTACAGTTCACATCTCTATAAGTTCAATTTGCATCTTTTTAATTTATATCTTCCATGTCCTCACTTAACATGTTCAGTCTTCTCTCTATTATTTCTGTTATTTTTTCTTTATAATTTGGTTTTTGATTTTTTTAGTTTTTGGTTTTTATATTTTGAAGCAATATTGTGTTAGGAGCATACAAGTTAATGCTTTGTGTGTATGTGTTTGCATGTGTGCATGTATGTATATATTTACAAATATATATACATATATATTCTTCCTATAGGTTTCTTCTTTTTTTTAAAGCTCTTTGATTTAATTTTTACTTTGATACTAAAGTTACTGAAAATTACTAAAATTGCTACACTACCTACTAGCTTTCTTCTGGTTAATATTTGCCTGGCAAATCTTTCCACATATGTTTATTTTCAGTCTTTTAAGGTTCATACTTTTTAGGTGTATCACTTAGAAACACCATAGAGCTGAATTTTACATTTGTAAATCTTTTAATCTGTCTTTGAAGTAGAAAGTTTAATCTATTTACAAAATTTTGCTTTAGTCATTGCAAGGAATCAGACAAGGAGTTATAAAAATAACTAACATGGGGGGAAAACACAGATATTTAAGAACTCTTATAAAGGTCTTGGTCATGGGTTCCAATTTTAATGGTTTCTGACTTCCTTTCTTGAATACTCATAGAGGTGGCTTCCATCAAATCATCTCTCTTTTTGCCATGTAGGCCTGAAGATGTAGATGTTTTATTTTCTAGTGTGGAAGACTATATTCAAGGAATTCTCCCAGCCTCCTGTCCCACATGGGAACATGTCTCTTAAAGCATTTATGTACAGTATTTTTTGTATTTTGCTTAAAAGTTAACTTAAACAGTGTCAATTTTTTTAAAGAATAACTTTCTGAGTGTGTATATTTTCCAATTGTTTCCATGTCCTTTAGTTTATGAGTGGCTTCTTTGGCTATTCCTTTTTAAGATGGTCATAAAGCAAGTTTACTTGGTCAGTGTTGTGAACTTTTTTATTCTGATAGACTCCATACTCTGCAGCATCATTTATAATAAATACAAGGTAACATACCAATTACATAAAAATAAAATAATTGTTTTTGTGAAATGAATTGGAAGATGTGGCATGATTAGACAGTGGGCATTTGTATTCTCTTATTATCACTTTAGAGCTGCCAGAAATGGAAATAATTTATTTCATCTGGGTAATGCTCCTTCTTTCTGGTCCAACAATTTATCAGAAATGTTAATCCAGCAACAGTAAGTGGAGGAGGGGAGAGGAGTGAGGGGATTTAAAATTAGCCTGGAAATATTGCACAACTCATTAAAAATGTAATCATGCATAAAATGAGATCAATGAAAATTTATCTAAAAGTGCAAGGAAAAGGCATTTTCTAGTATGATACTGGATTTAATAGACTGGATTTTAATTTAGTCGGTTTGCTACCAAAAAATCCCTCCAGGCTAAATAAAACCGTTTTCCCTCCCAGTTATTGTACAGACAGCTAATTTTCAGACCCCTTCCTTCTGCTATTCAATCTTATCTCTTGCTGGATATGGGTTTCAGTATATTGCAGAATTTGTTTTCTTTACATTTTCCATTACTGCTTTCATTTGCATGATAAATGATTAGAAATAGAAACAGGAAAAATAAAACCCCATGCAGAACATTTCTTTATTAATTTTGTTTAAATTAGAATAACTTTTTTATTCATTCTCCCCCCACCCCATTTAACAAACCAACATATCTGAGAGTTACTTTAATATTCTGTTTTACCGAGAGAGAAATGGGTTATGCATTTTTTTGCCTCACACTTTTTTCATGTAACATTTTATTTTGTTCTTATATTCGTAGTTTACATTTTGGTTCTTGTCTTATACTGCTAGTGATATGGATGAGTTTTACTCTTAGAAGAGACCCTTTGTGTTTAAGGCTGAACCTAAGGTACAGAGGTTTAAAATATGTTAACATGGATGACCCTGGCTTTGAAGATTTATTTTGCAGACAATAGCATCATAATTGTTAAAAAAATGAATAGGGTTTGTAAAATTGGGCTTCATTTAAGTTTTCTGCCCCTTCTATCTTATCTGTTTTTCTAGTCTGATAACTTAGAAATGATATAACTAACAAAACACATTAGTGAAAATTATCTAATGTCTTACTTTTCGCCCAAGTTCTAAATGAAAAGAAGCTAGCTTTATTAATAAAAACTTGCCTGGGCAAAAATTATTATACAAGCTAACTGAAAGGTTCTTGCAAAATTTGTCAATAAGAGAAGACTCATTTATGATCATCGTAGAATCACTCACTCAGATAACTTTTCTTTTTCTCTTACACAAATATTAACTAAATATCCTTCAGATTAAAAAAAAAAATCATACAGTACAGTTGATTGAATATCCCCTTGACGATTCCTCCCATCCTAATTTCCTTAAAAGTAACACAACTGGGGCTGGCCCGGTGGCGCACTGCTACAGTGCCGCTTGGGAGTGCGGCGGCGCTCCCGCCGAGGGTTTGGATCCCACATACAGACCGGCCGCTCACTGGCTGAGCGAGGTGCGGGCGCAACACTGAGGGTTGCGATCCGTTGCCGGTCACGAAAAAAGACAAAAAGGAAAAAAAAAAAAAAGTAACACAACTGTTCAGCATCTATCCTTCTTCATATTTTCTCTTTGTAAAATTAATGTGTACCTGTAGAAATATATTAGTTTTAATTTTTGTTAAATTGTGCTAACATAAAAGGTATTGTACCATTTTAATTTTTCTGCCTTTTATTTATTTTATTAACATTATTGAAAAATTTTTCATTTTAATACATATAACTGTACTTCATTCTGTTTAACTGTTGTGTGGTATGCCATAATGTGGTGCCAGAAAGATCTGGAAAGAGCCTAAGTGTCCATCAATAGGGGAATGGTTAACCATGGCAAACAATGGTTTACTATAAGCCTTTGTAAATACCTTTGTGCACAGTGGAAATGTTCCTTTCAGGGAGATACCAGGAAGCAGAAGAGCAGTGTTAAGGAATGCACTCGAATTTCCCCCTAAGTACTGTTTTGCCTAAATTAAGCGGGTTTTACAATGGTTCATTCTCATTCCTTTCTAAATAGTTTGTAAGTTCTGTATTGATTTTTCTCCTAGACATAAGTTATTCTCAAGGGAGTTTTAAAGTTTCCGTCTATAGATTTTTTTTTTGTCTATCTTTTTGATGATGAATCTAATTTTATTTCATTGTGATCAATCAATATGGCTTATGTGATTTCTGCTTTATGGGAGTCAATGAGATTTTTCTTCATGACCTAATACATGATCAATTTTCTTTTGTGAGTGTCCCTGACTGTTTGAGAAGAATGTTCGTTATTGTGTTCCATGTTCTATTTTATATCTATTAGATTAAACTCACTAATTAGATTATTCAAATAATCTATATTCTTACATTTTGTTCACCTGTTTTATCTGCTGGTTCCTGAAAGTGGTATTGTTAGATATGCCCAAAAGTTCATGTGTTTCACTTTCTTGGCAAATATCCCTTTTTGTTCTTTTACTGCATTTGCCTAAAATTCTGTCTTTTATTCTGATGCTGTGAATTATTTGGTATATGTTTTCTTACACTGTTACCTTCACTCTTTGTAGTTGTCTTATTTTAAATGTGCCTCCGAAAAATAGCTTGTGGGCTTTTAATTGCAATATGAAAATTTCTATTTTTAGTAGAAAATTCATCCTTCACCCAGATTATCATCACCAATGTGTTTTGACTTATTCTTTTATCATCTTACTTATGTTTTCTATTTATTTTTATATCATACTGATGTGGGTTACATGTGTTCCCCCAAAAGTTTGTGTATTGGAAACTTGATCTCCATGGTAACAATGTTAAGTCCAATTATGGTATTTGAAAGGTGGGGCCTTTAAGAGGTGATTAGATTGTGAGGACTGAGCCCTTGTGAATTGATTGATCCATTCATGGGGTAATGGTGGTTCTGATGGCTTTGTGAGGAGAGCCAGTGAGAAGGTGAGCTCTCTTGCTCAGCGCACTCTCACCATAGGATACCCTGATTTGCTGTAGGGAGTCACCCCGCCAGGAAGAAACCCCTCACCAAATGTGTTCCTTGGACTTTGGACTTCTCAGCCTCCAAAACTGTAAGGAGTAAATTTCATTTCTTTATAAATTATCCAGTTTCAGTTGTTCTGTTATAAGCAACAGAAATGGACTAATACACATACTATGCCTTTCTTGTCATCCCATTATTTTATTCAATTTTTTTTTTCTCCACTGGTGGTTTGTAAGTTACACCTTCCATTTCTGTTCTTCTGGTAATTCCATTTGTAATTTTTTTTTTCCTTTTTGTCTTTTTTTTTTCGTGACCGGCCACGGGATCGCAACCCTCGGTGTTGCTCCCGCCCCTCGCTCAGCCAGTGAGCGGCCGGTCTGTATGTGGGATCCGAACCCTCGGCGGGAGCGCCATCGCGCTTCCCAAGCGGCGCACTATAACAGTGTGCCACGGGGCCAGCCCCTCCATTTGTAATTTTAACACACCTATTGACTGTATAGCTTGTTCCCATCACGTAGGCTACCTCTGGCTTGTCCCTGAATGAGGGGAAAACCTTGATGTATTTTCACTGCAGTCACTTTCTACTTTCTCTGACACTTGTCAAGTTTTTAGTTCCAAATTGTTAAAAGGTTTTTTCCTTGCAATCAACGTTTATTTAAATTTAATTAGTTTTGCTGGTTTCTTTGCTCACTTCTGCTTTTTATATCTAGCGTCTCTCTCAGATTCTTTTTTCCCCTGAAATATATTGAGAAATTAATTATTATTATTATTTTATTTTTAATTTTTTTAGACAATTTTTATTATTTTTAAATCTTATTTTGAAAACTATGAAATGCTTCACAAATTTGTGCATCATCCTTCATTCCAATTTTAGTATATGTTCGGCCACATTGAGTACAAAAATTTTTGTTAGAGAGAGTTTGTATATGGTAAACTGAGCCTTTGAATGTCTGAAAGGTCTTTATTTTGAAAAATAATTAAACCTTCTATCGAATTTTAGATTCAATTTTATTTTTCTCTTAAAACATTAGTGTTAGATCGCTCTATCAGAAATATGAAATCAGTCCGATTCTTATTTCCTTACAGGTTATATATTTTTTTCTCTCTGGAACATTTCAAATTTTTATTTTTTATTATAGGTAATACATTTATATAATTCAAAAATAAAAATTAACAAAATTACACTCAAGATTCTTGCTTCCACTGCTCTGCCTTCAATAGGTACCAATTTCTATTAGATTTCTGTTTATTTTTTTGAGTATATCTTTATTCAAAGGAAAACAAGTGCAAATGTGTAATTCTATTTCCCTCCTTTTGTTACAGACAAGGTGGCATACTACACAATTTGCTTTGTGTCTTGCTTTTTTTCAACAACATATATCCTGGAGACCTTTCCACATCAGTAAGTACAGATATTCCTCATTCCTCATGCTTTTATTCCATTGCATAATATTTAATTGAGTGGAGGTATCCATAGTTTCTTCAACAATATTCATGGAGGGTTGGATCATTTCTAATCTTTTGCTATTACAAATAATGCTGTCATGAATAATCTACATATGCCATTTTATGTGTGCAGATCTATCTGTGGGATAGATTCCCAGAAATAGGATTGCTGGGTAAAAGGGTAAACACATCTGTATCTTTGGTAGAAATGGCCAGATTCCTGTCCTTGGAGTTGTACCATTTCACTTTCTCACTTTCTCACCAGCAAAATGCCCTTGGTACCTGCTTCCGTACAGCCTCACCAACAAGAATGTTGTCAAAATTTTGGATTTTTGCCAATCTGATAGGTGATAAGTGGTATCTCAGTGTAGCTTTGATTTACCTTTATCTTACTATGAGCAAGATTGACACTTTTTTCATATCTTAATGGCCACTTGTATGTATCCCCTCCCGCTCCCCCCAGGACTGTCTGTTTATGTCTTTTGACCATTTTTGTTTTAGATTGTTGGTTATTTTCTCCCTGAATTCTAGGTAATCTTTATAAATTAGGGAGATCAGCTTTGTAATATCAATTATGATTCTCCCCCTTCCCAAGTTAGTCACTTGCCTTTTAATCTTGCTTGTGGTGTTTTTTCGGCATGCAGGTTTTGATTCTTTTCAGTTGAATTTACTGATCTTATCTTTCTTCTGGATTTTGAAGTATTACATATAAAGACCTACCCCACTCCATTTTTAATCTCTCGTACTTCTAGTACTTCATTTTTTACCTTTAAATCTTTAATCTTTTTGGAGTTTATACTTGTGTACAATATGAAGTAAGGAACCTACTGTATCTTTTTCCCCCAGACTGCTATGCAGTTGTCCCAATGTAATTGATTAAAATGCCTTTCTTCGTCTCAGTAATTTGAAATGTCATCTTTATAATATAATAAATTCCTGTATACATTTTGTTCTATTTCTGGACTTTCTATTATTTTCTACTGGCTTGACTGTCTTTTCAGACACCAATTGTATACTTTTAATTGGTGTGTTTTGATACCCAGTAGACCTATTCTTCCATCATTTCTCTCCTTTTTCAGAGTTTTCTTGGCTATTTTAAAATGTATTTTTCTATATAAATTTTAGAATCAATTTACCTAGTTTCAGAAAAAAAAACCCTGTTGTTATTTTTATTAGATTGTGTTAACTTAGGGAAAATTGAGTTTTGAGTTTTCCTTTCTAAGAGTATGATGTCCCTGTTTCATACTACTTTTTGAACCTTCACTAATGTTTCAAAGTTCTGTTCGTATCGTTTGGTTTTGTACATTTCTTTTTAAAGTTATTTCCAGCTGTAAACAGGGTCTTCTTTTCTATTACATCTTTTTTGTTGTTTTATTATTTAAAAAGTATTGGTTTCTTTTTAATTAATTTTACATACTGCCATCTTATTGAATTATATTTATTGTGGTATTTCAGTTGATTCCTTGGGTTTATGGGTACAGAATCATATTATCTCAAACTAGAGATAGCTTTGCTTTTTTCCACTCTTATGTCTCTGCTTTCTTTCTCTGGTCTTGTGTTGGTTCAATGCAGTTTTAAATATAGTGGTGATTGTGAGCATCTTTGTGTCTAAGTTTAGCAGGAATGCTTCCCATGTTTCTCCCCTATGTCAGAAGCTGGCCTCTGGGCTGATTGTGCATGTATGTGCATTGCCCAGATCCCACACTTGCCCCAGAGGTGACCTGCAGGCAATCCCCATTCATACTGCAAACCTTCTGCCTCTTCCTGCTTGAGTGTGTTCTCTGGCTGTGGGAGGGTCTGGCCCTTGTGCTGGGCAGATGAGGTATACTGTGGAGCTGCAGCCCCGGGAGTGACCCCAACCAGGGAGGATTGGAAGTGATGGAGAAATACTTCATCTTCTTCACCCTTCTAGGGAAAAGTTTGGAGGTGTGTTCCACATAGTCTCTCAGAAGATCTCAAGAAGGATCGAAACCCAGTTGCCCACAGTGATACCCCTTTATAAGTCCATCTTTAGCTTTTCTTGTCTCATTTTCCTATGCCCTCACCATGCTTTCCGAAAAACACCTAAAAAACCTACTTGTGTACAAATCCTTATCTCAGGGGAACTCAAACTGAGAGAGAAGTATATAACCATTCTTACTGTATTGCGTGTTTTTGTAGGGACTGGGTCTTGAATTGTGTCACAAGTTTTTTCATCTATGGACATGATTAAATGAACTTTCCTCTTAGATTTAGTATGATGGATTATGTTAATGTATTTTCTAATATCGAACCATTATTCATTCCTCAAATAAACTTTTATTCCAGGAAATAATGTGCTGTTGGATTCTGTCTGCTAATGTTTTCTTTAGGATATTTGCATTGATATTCGTAAGTATGATTTGTCTGTAGTTTTCTTTTTTAAAGTTTTATTTTAACATTTACTTGCACACATTTGTGAGGTACAGTGTGTCATTTCAATACATGCATATATTGCATAATGATTCACTTAAGGTAGATAGCATAGTTTTCTTTTTATTGCAATTTTTATCAGATTTTGTTATCAATGTGCTCAACACTTCATAAAAATACGTTGTAGTGTTTTCTTCTTTTTTTGTGTTTGGAACAGTTTAGATGACACTTTAATTTTGATAGACCTTCCTTATGAAGTTGCCCTGCAGAACTACCTACGCCTGGTACTTTTTGACAGTTGAGTCACTGACAACTTTCTATATTTCTTCTAGGAAATTTATTTATTAGATATTCTATCTCTTTAGTTTTTAAAAATTATATTTTTGTAAAAAGGATACATTTCATCTAAGTTTTTAAATTTATTTACAGAGTTGTGCAAAAGTCTCATAATTTTTAAAGTTTTTTGTTTTTGTGTTTTTCCCCCTTTTGCTATTTCTTATTTTGTGAATTTTTTCTTGCTTTCCTGTTTGTAATAGTAGGCTGACTATTTATTTATCTATTTTACTGGATTTCCTCAAATTACCTGTTTGCTTTTTCACTTATTTATTTACTTATTTATGTGTTAGTTTTGACTATTGTGTCTTAACTTAGTGATTGCTTTAATCTTTATTAATTCTTTCTACTTTCCTCTAGTTAATTTTGTTGGTCTTTTTCTACCTTTCAGGGGTTAGAAACTTAATTCTTTTATTTTCATTGTTTCCTTTTTGTTGACATATTAATTTAAGGTGTGAAATAGTACGCAAAACTGAGGTTTTTAATGGAGTGGACTTCAATGAAGAACTTTTTGCTTATTGATTTTGTTGTTAGAATTATTGGTTTTATTGCTTTGTAATCAGAGAATTCTGCATTATTTCTATTTTGGGGACATTCTTTGTTTTCTTTGTGCCAATTTCGTCTCTTTTCCTGAATTTTCTATGGAAATTTGAGAAGGTGTATTCTCTATTGTCAGAGTACCTAGTTTGACTGATGTACATATATTTACCTTACTGATTAAGTTGTCTGTTGAATTGCACCCCACAGATTTGTCACCCCTCTTCCCCTCAGTGATGGAGCCACAAAGGATTACTTAAAGCCCATCTCTTATGAGCAGTGAGAAGCTCTGAAGTGGTTAATCTTCTGGAATCCTCAAGAGTGAGGCATTCCTTCCATTTGGGAAATTAACTACAAATTGGTGTTCTCTTCCCACTTTTGTTTTCTTTTTTTTAAATTTTATTTTATTTTTATTTTGTCAATATACAATGTAGTTAGTTATTGTGTC
>NW_007734394.1:64991-93860 GCF_000696425.1 Galeopterus variegatus | reverse complement strand
CCTGCCGGCCCGACAGGGTGTGTGAGATCTGTAAGTCTCCGCCTCGCTATCCGGGCATTTCTCCTCTCTGTGTGCACATGATGGGGCCTTCCGGAGGGTGCGTCTTTTTTTCAGAGACTCCTCCTCCTTTGCTGGACCCCTCCCCTCTCTGTGCGCTCAGTATAGGGCTGGGGCGTGTCTTCTGCAAGCCACGGACACTGTGGGCGTTCCTGCGGCCCTGGTCAAGGTCCTCTCTGGGCCTTCCACCTTCCCCCCGGTATTGCTGCCCTCTGTGTGGTTGAGTTATCTCCCACACCAGGGCACGAGCACCCCGGGGGAGGATCCCACAGCACACAGTTCCTCTTTGAACCCCCCCAGCGTGGGCTGGCTCGGCGCCCTCAGGCCGTCAGCTTTCCGGCAGGTTCAAGCGGGCTTGGGGGCACCCCGGTCACCCCTCTCCCAACCAGAAATCAGTCTGGGGTTTTTCCGAACTGAAGGCCACAGAGATGGTATCTACCTCCCGGAAGCAGGGAGTTTACATGGGGCCGAAGCCCCAGGAGTGGTGGAGTGACAGTCTGGCCGGGATCCTCTTCCCTGCCCTCCTGACACTGACCGGGGGCTCCCCACACCACCAGCCTCGCCAGACATCCGTGGGTGGAGTGGGATTGGTGGCCGGTCCACAGGCTCTGGGGGGCCCTGTGCTGAGGCACACAAGTGGCACGGCTCAGTGAGGAGCCGTGCCAAGCAAAGATGGCTGGCCTGCCCGAACTGAGCTGGCCAGCTCCGCCCCCCCCAGAGAAAATGGAGGCAGCACTGATGTAGGTACCTAGCCTGGTGTGGTAAGTGGGGGCCGGGTGGGCCTTTGCCCCCCAAGCAGGGCTGGGCTGGTGGGTCACTCACAAAGCTCCCAGAGCTGGGCCGGTCCTGCGCCTTCCTCTCCGTCTCTGCATTGCCGCTGCCGTCCTTTCTGGCTTTTGTTGCCTTGGGCTGCTCGGTCTCCTGGTGCGGTTGGGGCGCTCTCAGGAATCTTCTTTTGCATCGGCCCTTAAACCTCGAGACTGTAGTTGCTTTTTTTCCATTGTAGATTAGTTGATCAGTGATTTATTTGTTTTTTGTTGCTTTTGGAAATGCAAATAGTACTCTGGCAGCATAGCGCACACTTCTCAGGCTCTCTCTATCCTCTGGCACGCCTGCTCCAGACCCGTCGCCATCTTGCTCCTCCTCTTTCATTTCTGATTTTACTTGTTTGAATCTTTCTTTTCTTATAGTCTAGCTAAAGTTTTGTCAATTTTGTTTAACTTTTCCGTAAACCAACTTTTAGTTTTGTTTATGTTGTCTATCAGTTTTCTAGCCTTTATTTCACTCATTTACACTCAGATCTTTGTTATTTCCTTCCTTCTAGAGACTTTGGGCTTGCTTGAAAAGGTGTACACTATTATTTAAAGGTGTGAAGTGGCTGATTCATACAAGAATAAAAACAAAGGAAATTTCAATGAAGGTCATAGTTTGTATTAATTCATCGGGGTTGGAAAAGCAAAATGCACCACATGTTAACCATCAGTGCTAGATAAAGGGATACAGACTGCTCTGAAAATAGCCTCCCAACCTTGTGCACACATGCATGCATGTGCACACATATTCTGTGAGTGTATACATGCTTTGGAATCCTTACGGAACTGGGCATAAGAAATCTTTCACTGTATCTTTTCCTAAGAAGAAAGAACAGGGTCACATATTTCAATGAAAAAAAAAACAAAAAACAACCCCTCCCAAAAAACCCCTGTCTTATGGGTTAGTGAAACCAGATACTCTGAGAAAAGTAGAGTATAGCAATACAAAATCTTATTTTTAAAAAAATCACCATGAACTTATGATATTAAAATAACATCTATTTTTTATCTCTGTCATTACTTAATATGGTCAAGCAGCAGTGATTTTACTTACCATCAACTCTCCTAGTTACCCCTACTGCCCAAATTTTAGACTTTAGTTTTATTCTGTGCTACTTGTGGTAGGGGAGCTGATTCTGTGTTGAGGCAGTAAAACAAAACAAATTGGAATAAGTCTGGAACACTGTGTCATGGCCAGAAAACAAACATGTTTTTAAGAATGTTGGAGTCCATACTAAAATACCAAAAAGATGGATGGAGTCAAGTTAAAGAGACTCCTTCTGGCCAGATTTTGATGATTTGACATTATGAGTAAGAGGAAAAAGAGAGAAAGACAGAGAGAAAGAGCGAGTGAGTATGAATTATGATTGACTAAAGGAAGTTGACTATAGTCTATGGAAGGTCATTTGCTTACAATGATTCTTAGAAAAGTTAATAAAAGCCAAACAAAAAGTAGTTACAACACAGAGAAGGGAAAACAAAATCTGTCACGTTTAATGGCGGGGGGGTTAAAATATGAGGGTATTTCATTTCCTCTGGAAACAAATTTATATTCCTGACTATATGTTATATAGTCTCTATCATAGGTAGTACAATAGGCACAAAAATAGAGAGCCAAATGGTCCTAAGAAAAGTAATTATGGAGGGGGTTCTGGTCAAGATGGCAGAGTAGTGTTCCTGGTGTTACTCTCTCCCACAGAGCGACCAATTTGCAGCTACTGGGGAGCAGCAATGGAGAACCTGAGATGTGTGCTGGAGCAGACAGGAGCTGTGTGCCATGGTACCCCAGTTCAGGTTGCTCCCAATTGTGTAGAGAGAATTTAGAGCTTCTGGGAGCACATGCCCTGAGCCAGCTGAGCTGGAGAAGGCAGTCAGGGTGGGACTTCCAGCCCAGACAATCCCTGCCTCCAGGAGTGACTTAAGAGGCTACGAGCCCCCACACCCCAAGCCAGCTGAGTTGGAGAAGACAGGTAGGGCAGGACTTCCAGCCCAGGCTAGTTCCTGCTGCCCAGAAGTGGCAGTCCCTTCAGGATCCAAGTCAGACATCAGGGTGAAATGAGTGTACTGTGAAAACCCCAGCCACAATGACAAAACACCAAAGAAAAGATATCAGAAATATGAAAAATCAAGAAAGTACATCACCACCAAAGGAAAATAATAACTCTCAAGCACTAGACCCTATAGAACAGGAAGTCTTTGAAAAGGCAGACAAGGAATTTAGAGTAACTATTCTAAGGAAACTAAGTGAGATACAAGAAAACTCAAACAACACAATGAAATGAAAAAAAATATACAGGATCTGAAAGAAGAAATGTACAAAGAAATCAATGCCCTGAAAAAGAATGTAGCTGAGCTTGTGGAGCTGAAGGATTCATTCAATGAAATAAAAAACACAACAGAGAGTTTAACCAGCAGACTTGAAAAAGCAGAAGAGAGAATTTCTGACCTTGAAGACAGGCTGTTTGAATTAACACAGACAGACCAGAAAAAAGACAAAAAGAATCAAAAAAACTGAAGAAAATCTAAGAGAGACAACTGACAACCTTAAGCGCTCAAATATCCTAATCATGGGTATTCCAGAAGGGGTGGCAAAAGGAAATCACATTGAAAACATATTCAATGAAATAACAGCAGAAAAATTCCCAGGTATAGGGAAAGTCACAGATCTCCAGATTCAGGAAGCCCGCAAATCACCAAACACATTCAATTGAAAAAGGTCCTCTCTAAGACATGTGATAATCAAACTGACAAAACTCAAAGAGAAAGAGAATATCTTAAAAGCTGCAAGAGAGAAGTGGCAAATCACCTACAAGGGATCCCCAATCAGAATAACATCAGAATTTTCATCAGAAACCCTAAAAGCCAGAAAAGAATGGTATGATATGTTCAAAACACTAAAGGACAAAAATTGCCAGCCAAGAATACTTTACCCAGCAAGGCTATCCTTCCAAAATGAAGGACAAATAGTATGTTTCTCAAACAAACAAAAACTGTGGGAGTTCACTACCACATGACCAGCCCTACTAGAAATTATCAAGGAAGTACTGGGTTTGATATGACAAAACAACCATCACTGCCATGAATATACAAGAAAGAACAATACCTACCAGCAAAACAAAAATGCTAACAAAAGAGAAAAAAATAGTTTATCTATCACCCCAAGAAACTAACAAATACAGAAGACAAACAGAAAACTAGAAAGAAAGGAACAAATACTTAAGACATCTAAACAAAAATCAGTAAAATGCTAGGAGTAAATCAACACCTTTCAATAGTAACTCTAAATGTAAAGGGATTAAATTCCCTATTCAAAAGACACAGACTGACTGACTGGATTAAAAAGATGGGCCCAACAATATGCTGTTTTCGAGAGACTCACTTGACCTGTAAAGACACATATAGACTAAGAGTGAAAGGATGGAAAAAGATATATAATGCAAATAGAAATGAAAAACGAGCGGGGGTAGCTATTCTTATATCAGATAAAATAGACTTTAAAGCAAAAACCATAAAACGAGATAAAGAAGGTCACTATATAATGATAAAAGGATCTATCCATCAAGAAGACATAACAATCATAAATATATATGCACCTAATATTGGAGCTGCCAGATTTCCAAACAAACACTATTAGAACTAAACACTATTAGACACTAACACCATAATAGTGGGGGACCTGAACACCCCACTCTCATCATTGGACAGATCATCTAGGCAAAATATCAACAGAGAAACACAAGATCTAAACAATACTTTAGACAGTTGGATTTGGGAGATATCTACAGAACATTCCATCCAACAACCTCAGAATATTCATTCTTCTCATCAGCACATGGAACATTCTCCAGGATAGATCACATGTTAGGTCACACAGCAAGTCTAAACAAATTCAGAAAAATTGGAATTATTCCATGTATTTTTTCTGATCACAATGGATTAAAATTAGAAATCAATAAGAAACAAAGCTCTGAAAACTATGCAAACACATGGAAACTAAACAACATTCTACTTAATGACATGTGGGAACAAGAAGAAATTAAACAAGAAATCAAAAAATTTCTTGAAACTAATGAAAATAACAACATATCATACCAAAACCTGTGAGATTCTGCAAAAGCAGTATTAAGGGGAAAATTTAATGCATTAAATGTTTACTTCAGAAGAATAGAAAGATGGCAAATAAATAACCTAACACTTCACCTTAAAGGTCTAGAAAAACAAGAACAATCCAAACCTAAAGTTATTAGATGGAAAGAAATAATTAAGATCAAAGCAGAACTAAATGAAATAGAAATATGAAAAACAATACAAAAGAGTAATGAAACAAAAAGTTGGTTTTTTAAAAAGATAAATAAAATCAACAAACCTTTATCAAGATTAACTAAGAAAAGAAGAGAGAAGACCCAAATAAGAAAAATTAGAAATGAAAAAGGTGATATTACAACTGACACCTCAGAAATACAAGGAATCATTAGAGACTCCTCTAAACAACTATATGCCAACAAATTTGAAATTCTGGAAGAAATGGATAAATTTCTGGATGCATACAAACTACCAAAACTGAGCCAAGAAGATACAGAATATCTGAACAGACCAATAACAATAAAAGAGATTGAAGCTGTTATCAGAAGGCTCCCAACAAAGAAAATCCCAGGACCACATGGGTTCACTGCAGCGTTCTAACAAACCTTCAAAGAGGAACTGATACCAATTCTCTATAAACTGTTCCAAAAGATTGAAACAAAGGCCATTCTCCTAAACTCATTCTATGAGGCAACCATCACCCTGATACCAAAACCAGACAAAGATGTATCAAAAATAGAGAACTACATGCCAATATCCTTGAAGAATATAGATGCAAAAACCCTCAATAAAATACTAGCTAACAGAACACAGCAACACATACAGAAAATTATACACCACGATCAAGTGGGATTCATCCCAGGGATGCAAGGTTGTTTCAACATATGCAAATCAATAAATATGATACACCACGTTAATAAAAGAAAAGACAAAAACCACAGGATCATCTCTACTGATGATGAAAAAGCATTTGAGGAAATTCAACATCCTTTCATGATGAAGATTCTCTACAAGTTAGGCATAGATGGAAAGTATCTCAACATAATTAAAGCCATATATGATAAGTCCCCTGCCAATATCAAAACAGGAATTGGACAAGGATGCCTACTCTCACCACTCCTATTCAACATACTGTTGGAAGTACTAACAAGAGCAATCAGAGAAGAGAAGGAAATAAAGGGCATCCAGATTGGAAAGGATGAAGTCAAGCTGTCCCTTTTTGTGGATGATATGATCCTATATATTGAACAGCCTAAAACCTCTACAAAAAAATTCCTAGATTTGATAAATGATTTCAGAAAAGTTTCAGGATACAAAATCAACACACAAAAATCAGTAGCATTTCTATACTCCACCAGTGAACATGCAGAAAAAGAAATCAAGAAAGCTAGCCCATTTATAAAAGCCACCAAAACAAACAAACAAATAAACAAACAAACAAACAAAAAACCATCAAAACTTAGGAATAAAGCTGACCAAGGATGTGAAAAATCTCTATGAAGAGAACTACAAACCACCATTGAGAGAAATTAAAGAGGACACAAGAAGATGGAAAAATATCCCATGCTCTTGGATTGGAAGAATTAACATTGTGAAAATGTCCATATTACTCAAAGTGATCTACAGATTCAATGCAATCCCAGTCAAAATTCCAATGACATTTTTCTCAGATGGAAAAAGCTATCCAGACATTTATCTGGAATAATAAAAGACCATGCATAGCCAAAGCAATCTTGAGCAAAAAAAAAAATAAAGCTGCAGGCATAATACTACCTGACTTTAAACTATATCACAAAGCTAAAATAACCAAAACAGCATGGCACTGGCATAAAAATAGACACACAGATCATGGAATAGAATAGAGACCCCAGAAATCAATCCATACACCTACAGCCATCTCATCTTTGACAAAGGCATCAAATCTACATACTGGGGAAGAGACTGCCTTTCCAACAAGTGGTGCTGGGAAAACTGGATACTCATATGTAGGAGAATGAAACTAGACCCTTACCTTTCACCATATGCGAAAATCAACTCAGAATGGATTAAAGAATTATACACATCCTGAAACAATAAAACTCCTTAAAGAAAACATAGTGGAAACACTCCAGGAAGTAGGACTGGGTACAGAATTCATGAATAGGACCCCTTTACTAAAGGTAAAATAAACAAATGGGATTATATCAAACTAAAAAGCTTCTGCACAGCAAAAGTAACAATCAACAGAGTAAAAAGACAACTAACAGAGTGGGAGAAAATATTTGCTAAATATACATCAGACAAAGGATTAATATCCAGAACATACAAGGAAGTCAATCAACTTTACAGCAAAAAAATGAATAACCCAATTAAAAAATGGGCAAAGGAATTGAACAGGTATTTCTCAAAGGAAGATACACGAATGGCCAATAGACACATGAAAAAATGCTCAGCCTCACTCAGCATCCAGGAAATACAAATCAAGACCACTTTGAGATACCATCTCACCCCAGTCAGGATAGCTAACATCCAAAAGACTGTTGATAAGTGCTGGAGAGGTTGCAGAGAAATAGGAACTCTCATTCACTGTTGGTGGGGCTGCAAAATGGTGCAGCCTTTATGGAAAATGATATGGAGTTTGCTCAAACAATTACAGATAGATCTACCATATGACCGGTGATTCCACTGTTGGGAATATACCCAGAGGAATGATAGTTATCATGCCGAAGGGAGACCTGTACTCCAATGTTTATTGCAGCTCTATATACAATAGCCATGAGCTGGAACCAGCCCAAATGTCCACCATCTGATGAGTGGATAAAGAATCTGTGGTATATCTACACAATGGAATACTACTCTGCTATAAAAAAGAATGAAATACTACCATTTGCAACAACATGAATGGACTTAGAGAAAATTACATTAAGTGAAACAAGTGAGGCACAGAAAGAGAAATACCACGTGTTCTCACTTACTCATGGGAGCTAAAAATAAATAGATAAATAAACACACAAAGAAATAAAGGGTGCGGGGGATGGGGGAGACAGAATATCCACAAAAATTCCTTGAACTCTTTAAGTCAAATGAACAGATACGATGTGGGGGTTGGAGGGGGGTGGTGGAGAGGAACGGGTAAAGGGGCACGAAAATCAACTACAATGTATTTTGAGAAGTAAAATAAAAAAAGAAAAGTAATTATTATAATGAGTTCAGAAAGGACCAACCAGTAGCTGGAGTCCCGTATGATAACTGGATAGCAACGAAGATTCACAGTTCATTTGTACCAGTGACCACACTGTGCAGAAAGAAATCAACAGTGATTTAAAAAATAATAACATGGGCAAGTGCACTGAAGAGGAGAACTACAATGTAGACTCAATGTGCTGTCTACTAGGAGATAATGCTTCCATATGGTTCTAATAATCTTAGTAATGTACTTTAACAAATTCCCAACGAGGTATTCTAAGCAACCAAGTCAGTACATCATAATAATAGGAAAATAAAATAGGGCTTGTGATGCTGACTCAATCAACTGTGAGGAAACATCACTGTAAAAATAAAAATTTGATGTATGTGAATTTAAGTGAAGCTTAACTCGATCACTAGCTAGCATTTAAATCTTCTTAGAAACCAGGATCTGTGTCCTCACCAAGAATCAGTTGGTTCATAGTCCAGATCCTGTGATTTTGGCTGCTCTGAAATGATTATTTATTTTGAATATGGTAATATTTTTGAATTTTAGGAAGCTATAAAAACAGTAAAATAGCTGATATGTTAGGAATATAACCAAGAAAAAATAAGAAAAAAAGGATAAATTAGGATTAGGATAAAAGACAAATTTAAATTCACTCTTTAAAATTTAAATTTAATCTGAAAATGCTAATTACCTTTGTATTTACAGCAATTTTGTGAGAGTTTTGTATGCTTGTAAAGTATTTAAAATATTTAAGAAAACTGGATATAACAGAATGTTTTTTCAATTAAATGTTTAGAAACATTTGAGTAAATAAGTTTATAGTTGGGAAATTTAATTTGTTAGATCTCTAAGTTTTGATTGTTAGTTGTGTTAAGTAGACAAACAATCTATGGATATTTGGGAAGTGTAGATACTTTTGTTTACATAAATGTATATTGTTTAATTTATAAAACCAAAAAATGGGCATTAAAGAAAGCCCAAAGAGAAGTAAATGTTTCTTTCTAAAGAAAGGGTCTTTCTGAGACCCCTTTGACAATAAAGTATGAATCATCATAAATACCTAGTTTCACATCCTCCTCTACCAGATAAATGTGGTAAATTTCTGGTTGGGCAAATTAAACTCCCCAGGACTCTTTTTTCTTCTCAGCATTGCATCTGAGGGTTGTTTCAGGACTAAATGAGAAAACATATAGAGATTTAATAGGGGTAGATCCAGTCCTAGAACTGGTAACTAGTAGAAACTCAATAAATGCTGCAGTAGAAAGACAATTTGTTGAAAATCTAATATGGCAGAATAACTTGATTGAAGAATGGCTGTCTGTGTCATGTTATTATTTCCTTCCTTAAAAGGGTCATGGGGAACATTGAGTCTTGGGGGTCTGTGGTTTCTTTGCCAAAGGGAGTTAACAGGTCATTGGTTTTAGAGAGCACATCCACTGGATTTTTCAGAAGGGGATGTTGTAGAGCTTTGAATTAACGTGGGTGTGGCCTGACCACTCAGAGGCTATCAGGGTGGATATGCATGCCTTGCACAGTGTCAGCTGGTATTTTCTCACTTTTGTGCACTGCTTTCCAACTAGAGTGTGCTCCCTATCCACACAGATTCAGAGGGACGACCGTGACAGCAAGTGACAAGTAGGCACCAAGGAGGGTATGAGACCATTCGATTCTCTTAGACCACGTAAGTCTCTCCCTTGCACCCTTCCTCCCCTCCCACCTCTACATGGAGTACCCCAAAGCACTTGGAGCAGAGGGGAGAGTCAATTAGTAAAAAATATATATGTATACATATATATATTCAATAAAAAAGATTTTAAAGGGCCTTTTGTCTTGTGAGAATAAAAAGCTATTTTGAAAGGCACTGATGTTTAATAATCCATGCTATATCCTTATAAAAATAGAAAAATTCACATTTAAAGCTCAATTCCTGAGAATCAATATTTCCCTCATAAAATGCTATTAGCTTTATGTGACAGCCATAGACAGGAACACATCTGACTTATACTAAATTTCCAGATCTCTGTGTATTTGCATAAATAATCTAAAGAGAAATAGATTGTTCCCAAAAGCCTTAATTAGTTTTCCATATATGTAGGTCATAATCCAGTTTTACTTAGATATTGCATTTAGTAATGGCTGTTAAATATAAATTGTGTGTACCTGGGAAGTTTAATTTATAGGCATCTCCTCGCAGAGAATATGGAACATCAACACTACCCTCCTATTACTCAAAGTTTTATCACCAGCCTGAAATTGACCAACTAAATGACTGTCGTGGGTAACACATAATGCTGTTAAAGCAAGAATTGACTTATTACAGAATAAAAAGCTTGAGGGATCATTGGGGTGTTTAATATCGGGACTGGCTTGTTTTCCCATTACACTTGATAGAAGAACCTGCCAAATCACCTTGAATGAAACTTTATTAAACAAAACAATGTCATTTCTATGTATATCCGCTCCTCTAAGTGGGCGTAGATCATTTATGATCATAATAAGAGCACTTCCAAGCTCTCTTCTCATGATTTCTCTGCACAAGAGACTCAAATGAGTAAAATGTAAATGACCCATCCTATTATTAAATTGTTATTGCAGTGACTTAATGAAATTAAACAGGTAATATAATTTTAATGCAATCTTCTTTACATTGAGATTCCCGTCCCCTTCTTTCCCTCATCTAGTATACCTCAAAAAGAGAAGGAAAGAGAAAAGGATAAAAGAGAAAAGAAAGAACAAATAGTGATTTTAAAGAATTTTTCGGGAAAGAATTATATTCAAGGTCTGAGAACCACAGGAGTCTAAAGATAAAAGAAGAGAAAAATGCTTTGGGCGTCTGACATGTGACATTCTGCAGAGTCCTGGGGCAGGGAGCCAGGCCTCTGCTGTTTTGCTGCCAGGGAGTTGAATAGAAAGACCCGCTCTTTGATCACCCTGTGGGATCTTGTGACTGAGGAAGAGCCCTGGCCCCCTCTGCTTACTCCACCCGAGCCTCGGTAAAGCTCTCATGTGGTTTCCACCAGGTGGCAGCAGAAAATAAGGTTTGCACACAGACTTGGTCTAGAGTAATGAATGCATTAAAGGAAAAATAAATTCTTGATCCTGTGAGAATTCATATTAAAAAAAAAAACACTGCCGTAAGAAAATAAAGTCTCCTGTGAAAATGTTTCTCAGTTGTGAGTTGTTGCAGCAACAAAGAAATTTCAACTTTCAGACTATCTTAAAATGAGAATGCAGCATTTTGGTAACATGAGGATCTGTGATCCTACATCTGTGGCTGCCTAGGGAGCTTCAGACCCCAGTTTAAAAAGCACTGGCTTAAATGACAGTAAGCTAAGGAAAGAAGGTAATTTTTTCTCCTTTCTTTTTTAGAGAAAGAATGCAACTCATGGAGACCATTTATTATGTAATTTTCAGAAATTAATACCAGTGATTAATAAATGGCATGCTGAGCATACAGTAGGTATTCATTAAGTAATATTTATTAGGTATCCCTTTATAATAATGCAGTAATATAATTTCTGCATTTTTGCAAAAACCTTCTGAGAGTGTCTGGACATAACAGTCACATGATCACCAAGCTTGAATGTTTTAAGGAATACACATAATCACCCCTTTCTTTCCATGCAGGTCTTGTATTTCATGCATAAGAGGAAGGGGATGCAGAATGTTTGAATCTTTTTCCCTTTGGTGGGAGAAAGGGCTGTTAGCCTCTTCAGGGAATAAACATGTGAATCTCCGTCCACTTCTCATTGCCTCTGGCTTTATGGTCACCTTCTCTTCTCAACGTCAACCTACCTGTGACTCTTTATTCCCCACTCCCACCCTCTGAGTTTGCTACATCTCCAACTAGTTTTCTTGCTTATAAATGTGTCCATGCTACAAAGGGAACAGCAAGGCAGTCAGAAGAACCCCTCGGCCCCTCACTCCGAAGCTTCACAAAATTTCTCTAATGTTATTGTGAAAAGTAAATGAGAAAATGTCAACGCCAACCATAAATATTGTGAACTTAAGAAAATCCTTATTTTTGAGCATTTTCCTAAGCTGCTTTCCCTTGCATTCAGATATTGCCTATGTCAACAAAACACAAGATGACAAAACAACTGGCTGCACCTGCCGTCCCCTTAAGGCACCGATCCTCTTCATTCCACTGACCTGGAATGGGTGGTATATTTCAGCGTCCTTTACATCCTCTCCGTCTAGTTTTCCTTATCCCTTTAAAATTTGTCTTTCCCCAAATCTCATGAAATGCTTCTTCTACAGGCACCAAGAAAATCCCAGACTTAAGTCCAGTGGCCTTTTCTTGGTCCTGGTTCTCTTTGCATTCGGAGTCCTCACCTCATTAGGCTCTCTGTCTGGACTTCCGTACTGTGACAAGCATCCTGTTTCTCCTCTGCCTCAGTTTTCTTTGATGACTTCCTCTGTGACCACACCTCCTCCCCCATCTCCTCCCCTGGCCCTGCCTCATGTGCCTTTGCTGTGGTTATTGCAAAAGATTCAGACAATAATTCTCCCCTCCAAGCTGTCCCTCCTGTAACTCATGAGAGAATAATGTCACTTGCTTTGGCTTTTCTCCTGGGCTTTACTCTAGCAGCCTCGATTGTTAGGGGTTCATCACATGCTCCCCAGTCCCTGCTGTCTGGGCACAAACACCATTACCATTCTACTCCTGTTGTTCCCAACCTGCTTTAACCCCTTCGGCTTTTACCTGCAGCCCCCAGCTTCCATTGCTGTGATTCTTTTGAAATGGCTCACGCCTCTCTTCCCTTCATTCCTCTCTTCCTTTCGTTCTAGTTCTACACCTGACCCCACGCCCTCTTTTATGCTTACTCCCTCTGTTGGCCTGTAAATGGTTATTCCTCTTTGCCTAGCTGGCTCCTCCAGTCCTGCTCCACGAGCCCACTTCCCCATATGCATTCATGCCACAGAGTCCTCCAAAACCACAACCACTTATCACACTCTTGGGGAAAAATTACTGCCCCTCTGTGGCTTCAGTTTCCTTGCACCATCTTTCTTCTCCTTGCTGCCCATCCTCTGAGGCTTAGTTCAGATACCACCTCCTCCAGGATGCTTTCCCAGGTCTGTCTCACTCAATCAAAATCACAGCTTGCAATATAATAGCCCTGACTGTTGTAACCTACAGTGGCCTGTTATCACTTGCATCATTTTGCTTAAGATACTAACTTCTTCCCATGTTTCTTTATCGTTTTGTCACTGAGATTTTACACTTCTTTAGGGAAGGCCCTTTGTCTTATCCTTGTTTCCATCATGGTACTTAGCACATGTGTGATATAAATGCTGAACATATAAATGCATATGATAGGTATGCACCGTTTCCATCTATGCATTTAACTCCCCCTTATTCTTGCCCCATCCCCAACACACATATTTTTGTGGAAGAATACAAAGAAAATAACTGTATGATGAGGGCCATTTACATAGCTTTTTGGGAACTCAGTTTCTCATTTGCAAAGCAAGGACTATGAGTGAGAGGACAACCGAGATCCGCACGAATGCTGCCATTTGTGAATTTGTTTCCTCGCCTTTTCTTTCCTGATTTACAGTTTTTATCACTGATATCAGTAAAGGTGTTTCCAGACAAAATATACTTTGCATAGTGAAGGTTTAAATTAAATAGCTCTTGGGTTTTTACCATTCTTTAGGGAGGTATAAGTGGAAAGTTATTCAAAACTATCTTTTCAGGCTTTAGCTAATACGTTGGGGGCATTTGTACCAAAGACTGATGACTTGAATGGAAGAGTTTATCAGTCAGGATGAGCTGGGCTTTGCTGCAGAACAAACAGCTCTGATATCTCAGTGGCTTACCAAAGAAAATGCTTATTTGTTGCATCTGCTGTATGTTTACTGCAGGACAGGCTCTGCTCTGTCATCCTCACTCTGGGATGCAGGAGGAGGCTGGCAGAACCTCACTCATGTGGAGTGTATCGTTTGCAGTGGTGGCTGATGCAGAGGCAGGAAACCTGGTGAACTGCACACTGACTCTTAAATAAAGGCTTTGGCACTAAAGTGACTCTTGTTACTTCTGCTTCCACATCACAGTCCAAAGCAAGTGACATGGCCATACTGAACTTCAGTTCAGCAAGAAGGGAAATACAATCTAACCAAGTTCTTGAAAGGCAGAAAACCAGAATATTGGTGAGCAGGATAACAAATATGCAGTGAGAAATATTCAAAGTGTAGATACTATTATTCTATCACTGAAAAAACGTGCACATCTCGCCATTTTTCCCTTCTATAAACACTGATATTTGCTGAACAAAGCTATTTTTTCTTGATATTTTAAATAAATGTGAAAGTAAGCAAACATATTTCAAAATCTAGATTTCAATGCATTTACTAACTTTTAAAAAAAGAATGTAAATTTTTCTTCTTGGAAAATCAAGTTAAGAATGTTAAAAATAAGTACTTAAAACTTTATTATTTTATATTGGATGAAATGGAGGTCAGGAAGATAATGCAAGTAAAAATATCAGTGATTATGTTTTTAGACATGTTAATCTTTCGTATATCTGAAAGCATATTCTATTAAAGTATGTTATAATTCAGTACAACTGTACTAGCTTTGTGGTATAATACTGGGCTTTCTATGAGAATGAATTTATTTTGGTAGTAAAATTTACAGGAAAAAGAAGATTAGAATAAATCATTTACAGCGTATTGAATTTTATTTTAAAATAAATAACAGTATATTATTATATCAACTAAAATGTTAGCATATTAACTACTTAGAATCTTGCATGTATGTAACATAAGTTAACATGGTGCTTGTTTATTTTCTACTTTGGACCATTTTAATGGGATGTAATTAGCCAGGTGATGCTTTTATTGATGGGATAATTCAGTCAAAATGAGTAATTTTACTACCTCCATTTAGTCTTGGGCATGTAGTTTTATATCTGAAGAAAAGAAAGATTTTAAGCAAATAACATGCAAATTATGGCCTGTGAGAGACTCTGATGAGGTGTTTTGAATTTGTTTATATGAGTTTCCTCTGTGTTTCTCAAAATGAAAAGAACTTTCATTTACAATCTCAGGCCACAAAGCAGAGAATATCTGGGGGAAGAGAAAAAGAGGCCCAGAAATGAGCATTCTTAAAAGTTGGGATGTACCTTTTAGAACCACAGATAGAAACATATGTAGAGTCGAATGGTTCTTAAACTAAATATAAGCTAGAACTTTCATATTGTTAGGATGTACTGTGATATTTATAAGCTTGGAGAAAATCAGAAATTTTAGCTCATAACGCTCTGCTTGATCTAGTCTACACCATGTGTATGAGTTTATGCTGGTAAAACTGTATACATACAGGTAGATTTGTGCCAAGAAACTTTGTTCCAAACATATTACTAACATTCCCTACCTTCACTAATACTTGGTCAGAGGCAAAGGCTCCTGTGGTTGTGGAAAGCAAGAGGAGAGATACAGAACTGATGAATGCGGTGGACTCAGAAGTCAGAATGGTCTACACCAGGGTTTCCCCACTCTGGCATTGTTGACATCTGGGACCAGATAACTTTTTGTTGTGGGTGTTTGTCCTGTGCCTTGAAAGTGTTCAACAGCTTCCCTGGCCCTCTACCTACTAAACACCATCCACACACTCTACTTCCCCAGCTGTTAGAAGCAAAAATGTTTCCAGTCATTGCCAAATGTCCTCTGGAGGACAAAATCACCCTCCAGTTGAGAACTACTGGTCTACACTGAGAGTGTTTTCTACTCTTCCTTAAGAAATCACTTTTTAATCTTTCATTTAATTCTTGGTTTTCTATAATAATCTAAATCTTTCATTATACTGAACTACATGACTTATTATTTACATTCATTCTCATGGCCCGTATTTTACAGACAAATACCTATAAAGACTGTAGAAAGAGGGGAAAAGTAAGAAACATAAAAGAATTGAGAGACATACAGGCTACATTCAGTTTATCACCAAACTCTTCCAAACATTTGATTCGAAATTTTGGCGCCACTTTGGTACCAACATTTGCATAGCTCTAGAATGTAATGATGATACTGTGTGATTGCTTTCACATGCTACCATCAGGTCATAAAAATCAAGGGATTTTAGAAATTACACAGTTCGTCTCCTTTATTTGTGGGATTAAAAACTGAGGTTCAGAGAAGGTAAGGCAAATATACCCGTGATTTGGAAATGATACACCCTAGGAAGGATCAAAAGTTATTTACCAGTCTGTAAAGAATTAGAGGAAGAAATATTCTTTAGAAAACATAATCTGGCATTCTATAAAACAACTTTTAGAGCAAACCAGAAAAATTTCTTTTGATGAATTGTAAAAATTTATCAAAGTTTTGAATTTTACAATTCATTTTGATGAAATTAAAAAGTAGTAAAAATTATATTCTACAGTGAGGAGTAGAAGTTTGTTTACAATAACCTAAAGGTGAGGACAGAAAAAGATAAAGAAAAAAGACTTTCTCTGCTTTGGAGACATCATGGTAGAACATCATCTACTGTATGTTTTTGGTCTAAATATCTAGAAAGCTGAGATTAGACTTCTCACAATTTGCATATTAGAAGGAAGCTTGGAGAGAAGGGAAATTTATGTGGAAATTAATTTAGGTTCTTAGTTGAATATAAACTATGTACCCTCTGGCTCCCACCTCATCATTTAGATGTTCTGGTCAAATAGATGAAACCCTTTAATCAAATATTAGATTTATCCTTGTAGTCCACAGACAGGTGCATATTGGATGGTTCCAGTGTGAGGAGGTGGATAGAAGAAAGGTGGGAAGAATGTTGAAAGAAACAAAGGGTGGGCTGGTTAGCTTACTTGGTTAGAGCGTGATGTTGATTAACAACAAGGCCCAGGGTTCAATCCCTGTACCGGCCAGCAGCCAAAATAAAATAAAAAGTAAAAGAAAGAAAGGGGAGGAACTATTGACTTCTAAGTCCAGAGTAGTTGTTTTTGCATGAACCCTTTAGCACCACCATCCAAGCCACATAACGAGTTGCCTGAAGTCTAGGATTTCCCCAGCAGTTATTAACTTGGAAGTAGTATTGTTGTTTCTATATTGGAAGCATGAGAATCCTATGGATCTACCAGTACTACACAGCCCATCAGCTCATGTTTCACATGGTGTACTCTAAGCTTTCAGTATATTAGACCACTGTCCTCAAGAGGGCACAGTTTTTTCCCCGAGGGACATTTGTCAATGTCTTCTAGTTGTCACAACTGGGGTAGGGGGAGTGCTAATGGTACCTAGTGGTTAGAAGCCAGTGGTAATCCTACACATTCTAAAAGACACAAAGCAGTCCCCCCTGATAAAGAATTATCTGGCCCAAAGTGTCACTAATGCCAAGGGCGAGAAACCCTGTATTAGACATCGTGCTAATCCTCTACATACGCAATTGGCAAACAACAGCCCATGGCCAGATGCAGCTTGCTACCTGCTTATGTCTAGCCCAGAGGCTAAGAATGGTTTTTGCCTGTTTAAATGGTTGAAGAAGAAATTTAAAAAAAAATGCTACATCATGACAAGTGAAATTTACATAAAATTCAAAGTTTAATGTCTACAAAAAGGTTTTACTAGAAGATAGTCATGCCCGTTCTATAATGTATATTGTCTATGTCTGCTCCCACAATACAACAACAGAATTGAATAGCGGTGACAGACACCACATGGCTCGAAAAGCCTGCAGGGTTTACTATCTGGCCCTTTAGAGAAAAAGTTTGCCAAACCCTGCTCTAGAGACATAACAAATGAGCTGTTGTTAATAAAGGAAGGTCATATGACAGACTTTAACTCTTGGAAGATTTCCACTACTTGGAAATTTAAAGTGTCTTATTATTTTCTGAACTCAGGAGTGAGGGTGGGAGCGGGGTATACAAGGGAACCCTGGAAACCAACTACAAAACAGGCTGTGACAATAAATGTGTGTGTGAAAGGTAGGCGGAGGTGTGACATGTTATTGCCATTTGAAAAGAAAGATGACTGGTTACTTGATTAACTAATACGTTGTTCAGATAGTGAACAAGTGAAGCCATTTATGAAGAGCGGGGGCAACGTGCTGTCCCTCAGAAGCACGTTTTATAGTTAGTCCAAGAGCACAGCACAACCTTGAAGTGTGAAAAGTACCCATGAATTTACAAATGACGTCTCCAGCTTTTCTTTTTCAAAAAATAAATAAGCCTCAAGCAGGCAGCGGTAAATTGAAGACCTGTATACAGCATTTATAAAACTTATTGACAGTGGAGATTGCAGAGGAGTTTTCGCAAGGTGAGTATTTATAGGAAAAAAATCAAAATCCGCAATCCATACCTTCAGAAATGATGGTAACATGATTACTCTTTTCCTTTTAGGAGCGTTGTCAATGATACTGAATGGTAATGCTGCCTGTGAGCTGCCCTCAGAGGAATCCCTCTATTCTAGCAAGAATGTACAGATGTCTCTCACCTTCTGCAAGATTCCTACTACGTCTCTCACACTAGATATTTGATCTATGTTCTAAACAGAAGTGGCACAACAGGAAGATATTTGTTCTTGGTCTTACAAAAATAGGATATGTTTGGGGGAAAGAGTGAAAAGCCTTTGAAAACAGATGTTCTACATTTGATTCCTGAGATGCTTGCAGTAAACATTGTTAGAAAATATTTTATTTTCCTTTTGTTTTAATTGACATGTAATAATTGTATGTATTTATGGGGTATAGAGTGATTTTTTTTTTTGTCCTTTTTGAGACCAGCCGCACTGCGCTCAGCCAGTGAGCGCTGTGAGCGCACTGGTCATCCCTATATACGATCCGAACCCGCAGCGGGAGCGCTACCGCGCTCCCAGTGCAGCACCCTCCCGAGTGCGCCACGGGCTCGGCCCTAGAGTGATGTTTTGATAAATGTCTACAACATATAATGATCAAATCAGGGTAATCAGCATATCCGTTATTTTAAACATTTACCATATCCTTGTATTGGGAATATTCAAAATCCTCTTTTAGCTATTAGAAAAGATGCAATTAATGACTGCTAACCAGAGTCACCTAACAGTGCTACGGAACACTACAAGTTATTCTTTCTGTCTAGCTACAAGTTTGTATTTGTCAACCTCTACCCTTTCCAGCCTGTAGTAACCACAATTCTACTCTCCACATCTATGAGCTCAACTTTTTTAGCTCCCACACAGAGTAAGAACATGTATGCAAAATACGTTATTTTTGCAATAGAAGAGGCCAAATTCTACTTCAGTCATTGTAGGGAGAGTTTTGAAAAAAAAACAAAAAAAGAAAAATGAAGTGATTAAATGGGATTTTAAAATGAGTTGCTTTTAGCACATTGGGGTATGAGAGGATTATTTAATAATGTTTCCTAATTTATTTACCTGGCATTTCTCAGAAATAAGTTTTCCATATAACAAAGCTTACCTCTACCAGGTAACATTGTATTGTGTATTCTAGAGTAAAAATTCTTTAAGTGTCAGAGAATTATTCAAATGCAAAACTGTATTTTTAAAGAATAACTAAAGCTTTAACAAAAAGTTCAAAACATAAGTTTAAATTCTTTCATGACCAGTTCATAATTTGAACCTTTATTCCTTAATGTGCTAGTGACAAACTTCTAAGTGCAGTGTCTATTCTGAGGAGTCTATGCCCTTGCCCTCTTTAATAGATTGTTAGTTTTTATTTTCCCCTGTATTTGCTGTATGTACATCTCATATCTTTATCTCAGCATTTACAATTCACTTTTTAATATGTTGTGGGCTTTAAATCAGAGCGCTAAACCTCATAAGACTGATATTCCTAGCAGTATAACACAGTAGTATGGGGCCTAGATTGAAATCTCAGCCAAGCCATTTCCTAGCTATGGGATCTGAGGAAATTTGCTTAACCTGTTTCTTTACACATAAATAAGGATGATAATAACTGAGTTCATGGAGTTGTCAGAGAATTAAATAAGTCTATACATGTAACGTGCTTAGAAGAGTGACTGGCACATGGTAAGTGAGATGACACCTAAACTCATTTTCAGAGTGAGGGTTTTATTAGGCACGCATTTTTCACTGAATTCTCTGTTTGAGGCTTAGTTTCAGAGAGTTGAAATTGACCTTAATGATGCATATGTTCCCACCTCTTCCCACTCTTCTCCCTCTCTTTTTGATGGTTTTTTTTTTTGTGTGTGTGTCATTTTCGTGACCAGTAAGGGGATCGCAACCCTTGGTGTGGTGTCGCCCACACCGCGCTCAGCCAGTGAGCGCACCGGCCATTCCTATATAGGATCCGAACCCGCAGCGGGAGCGTCACTGCGCTCCCAGTGCCGCACTCTCCTGAGTGCGCCACAGGCTCGGCCCTCTTTTTGATTTTTTATGTCCTACTTTTCTCATCTTTTCATACCTATTAGGATTTCTTAGACCACAGGAGCTTCACCCTTCTCTTCTCTGTCTCCACTAACAGTACTGGTTGAATGTTAACCCCAAGCCTGAGGTTCTAAAACTGACATCCAGAAAATCCTTAAGAGTATATCTATACACTTATTAAGTCCTTACAATTTTAATCAAGTCCTTCATGTTTTAATTAGCCAACAGCTATTTGAAAATCATAAGACCCAGAAACTTCTGCTTCCAGCTAAGATGGAGTAAGAGGGATCTGATTTACTTCTGTCTAAAACAACTAAAAAACTGGAAAAATTTTATGAAACAGCAGTTTTCAGATGTTGGACATTGGGTAGTTATGACAGTTATGTCAGAGAGACGGACATAAACAATGTGAGTCTAACAATTGCCCCGCATTGTTGCCTGGTCAGGTTTCCCAGGCCTCAGTTCAAGGATGAAAAACTTAGAAACCTGGCAGGATCCCTTACTTGAGACAGAGTTGGCAGTCTGGAGTCCTCAGGACAGAAGAGAGGTGCACTGAGAACTTTGGTGATCTGCACACGTTCCCTCTAAGTCTTCAGCTGAATACGAATAAGTTTGTGTGTGTAAAGAAACTCTTTGGGTCAGGAGAAAGAATTACTTGAAAGCAGTCGAGGGAATGATTTCCTCAGACAACACCCCAAATGGTTAATATCCTCACCAGTCAGAGTGAAAAACCTTGTAAGTATAATTCAAGGGCTTCGGGTGGAGTACTCAAAAGGAAATTACAGGGCTGGCCAGTCAGCTCACTTGGGAGAGTGTGGTAACACTGAGGCCAAGAGTTTGGATCCCCTTACTGACCAGCCACCAAAAAAACAAAAACAAAGCAACAACAAAAAAAGGAAACCACATCCATATTGGGGCAAAATCAGCCTTAGGTAAAGGCTTTGCTGGTCCCACCTCACAAAGTCCAAAGGCAAGTCTCAAAGGGATCAGCTGTTTTCAAGCACGTTAACTGCACCCCAGAACAAAGCTCAAGAATGTCACCACAATACAAAAATATCTACACACAACACAGTTAACTGCACCCCAGAACAAAGCTCAAGAATATCACCACAATATAAAAATATCTACACACAACATGGAATTCACACTGTCTGGAATCCGATAACAGAGCCATGCAAAGAAGTGGGGAAATAAAACCTTTAATGAGAATGAAAGTCAATCGGTAGAAACAGATCCACAACTGACATAGATGCTAAAGGAATAGACGACATGAAAAGTTATAACTATTTTTTACATATTCAAGAATCTAGAGAAAGGATTAAATATGTGAAGCAGAGGCATGGAGTACATAAAAAGACTCAAATTCTCAATTAAAATATACTGGAAAGGATTAACAGCAGATTAGACACTACAGAAGAAAATACTTGTTAACTTGAAGACATAGCAATAGAAACTATGCAAAATGAAAAATAGAAAAAAATGGCTAAAAACTGAAGAGAGCATCAGTGAACAGTGGGACGACTTCAAGTGGTCTGATATGTATAATGGGGATCCCCAATAGCAAGGGGTGGGAGAACGACAAAAATATTTGAAGAGATAATGACTTAAAAATTTTCATGAATGCTCGAAAGAAACAGGTCCCAGGAACAAGGAACCCCAAGCCAAAAAAAAAAAAAAAAAAAAAAAAAAAAAGAAATGACCCTGAGGTACATCGTAAACACATTGCTTAAAAACAGCCAGAGAAAAAGGACACAATTGCACATAAAAGGACAAAGATATAAATGACAGCAGTTCATGTAGAAAACAGTGCAAACCAGAAGACAGTGAGGTGACATCTTTAAAATAAAAAGGAAAAAAAATGGTCAAACTAGAATTAGATACTCAGGGAAAATATCTTTTAAAAGCTGAAAATAGTTTCCTGACACATGCATACTATACTGGAATTCATCCATTTTGTCTAAGTTTCCAAATGCATTGACCAGGTTTGTTCGTGGTATTCTCTTATTGCTATTTAAAATGCCTCTGCCTATAATTGTTCCCATTTTTACTTCCTGTATTGATTATCTGTGGTGCTCTAATTTTTTCTTAACCAGTTTTTTTCAGGGGTAGTTTTATTTTCAAAAAACTAACTTGTGACTATGTTGATCCTCCCTACTGAATAAAATAAAATAAAAATCTATTTCATTATGCTCTGCTTTTGTATTATCTCATCCTTTTAGTTTAAAGTTGAGCTATTAGTTCCTTGCCTTAATCCATTTCTGATTTAAGCATTTAAAGTATAAAATAAACTGTAGCTATGTGTTATATCTTGTAAATTTTTATTTACAGAATTATTTATTATTTTTTAGTTCTAAGCATGTTTAAGATTTTTTCCACCTAGAAAATGATAAAATATTTTAAACATTTCATTTATGTCTCAGAAGAATATGTGTTTTTCATTTCTTTTGTTCAGACTACATTTATGTCCATCGGTTTATTAATTACGTTTTTGGAAACTTTTCTATTTTTACTTATTCTTTCATGCTTAAATTGTCAGTTTCAAAATTGGTATATAAAATATCTGTCCATAATATTGGACTTGTCAATTTCTTCCTATACTTCTGTCAATTTTTGCTTATATATTTTAAATGTATTTTGTTTGGTGCATTTAAGTTTGCAATTGCTATGTTTTCCTGGAAAACTGAATCTTTTAGCACAATTCAGTGACTCTCTTTATCCCTCAAAAGCTTTTGTCTTAAAGTCTGTATTACCTTATAGTATTATAGTTACCTAGTTTCTAAAAAAAATTATTTGTATGTTGTGTCTTTTTTCATTCTTTTACTTTCAACCTTTCTGTGTCTTCTTATATTAGATGTCTTGTAAAAAACATTCATCTTTTAAAAAATCTAATCTAAGATCCTTTAGCTAAAATATTTAGTCTACTCACTATATATACACATATGTGAGAGAGACTTGTGCCTACTGTCTTACATGCTTTTTCTTTTCTACGAATCTTTTTTTCTTTTATTCGTTCATTTTGAATTATTTTTTTTTCTTATTCCATTTCCTCCCCCATTCTGGTTTAGAAGTTATATTTTATTAACTGGGCACTTCAGAATTATACCATACTTATTTAAGAAAGTCTGAAGTTAATCAGTTCTTTAAATCCTCTTAAAATAAAGAATCTTAGAAAACTTTAACTCTGATTATTCCCTTTCTGACTTACAGGCTTTATTTTTAATTGTTTAATTTGCTTCCCCCTTTTAAAACACACTAATTTAGATATTAATATTTTGTGAGAAATATCAAAAACTTTTTACCTACATGTTCATCAATTTCTCTGATCAGCCTGTCTTACATCTCAGGTATTTTTTTCTGGGTTTCTTTCTTTCTTTCTTTTTGTAAGTTAAATCATTTAGAAGTTGCTTTAGTAAAAGTCTTTTGGTCTCAAGCTCTCTCAACTTTTGTTTATCTTTTTCTCAACAATTTGAAGATATTGTTTTGCAGTTTCATCTTTCAACTATTGCTTTCAAGAATTCTATTTTCATTTTACTTGCTGTTACTTTTTTCTTTAACTGAATTTAAATCTTCCTCTTTCCTTTTGGTGCTTGAGCCTGGTGAAGGTCAGAGCTGGCTTAAACCCTTGCAGTCTGGAGTGCAGAGCCTATACTATTACATAATACTATGTAATGGTATAGTCCTGAGAATCTATAGCAAAAAGGCATAGCATACTCTAATTTATAATCTAAATTTTCAAGCAACAAATACTGAACACACTGATACGAGCTGATTTTGCCCTGGTTATGAACCAATAAAATATTCATACACATTTTAACCAAATAATTTACTTTAGCCTTAAAATATTTTTGTGAAAGAAGTTATCGTGTTGATATCCCTAAGTGAACCTAAAAGGGAAACAATAAATTTTAGCATCTGAAAAATTCTATTAATAAAGGTTAAAGAAGTTTGATGTATAAATTATTGATCAACAAATATTTATTGAGTACTTGCAAAATGTCAGTTTTATGAGAGCCAGTTTTAAATTGCAATCATCTGTTCTATCAGAATTGATTTAAAGCTCTAGATTATTGCTTAACTCTTCATTTCATATTGCCTAAAAAACTATATATTTATTAAGAAATCACTTAAGAACAACTAGCAAATACTCTTTAGGAAAATATAGCATTCGGGCACAAATATAAAACATTTATTTAAAATCATTTGATACTGTTTTAAGACATTTTTATTTAATAACAAGCTTATTTTAGATGACTTAAAAGTCAACATGGCTGTATTTATAAAATAAGTGATACATTTTCTCAACTGAGAAAAACTAGTGAATCTAATTAATGCCTTACTTGAGATATTTTGTTAAAATAGTCAAAGTGAGTGTTACAGCAATTCTGTATGATTATATCTTAGAAGTTCTGATACTCTGCAAATGATACTGAAAAGGATATAATTAATATATATAAAGTAACTGTTGTGAAATGGAACCTGATGATACTTATGCTATTTCATGCAGAACATTAGTATAACTTCCAAGGCAATTAATATTCTTGATCAACTTATATTTTAATAAGCATGCAAATATTAATTTTTATTAAATATATTCTCCTCTTAATATTTTTATAAATATATTCTAACTTGGCACCAGTTGTATTTCTTCCTTTACCTAAATATGAGTATATGAGTGTGTGTGTATATAATACATAAATTTCTATAGAGAGAAGAACATTTCCTATACTTCTTATTTTTTTAATTGAAATGTAGCTCACATTATAAGTATACAGTGTGATGAATTTTCATAAAGTGATCACATCCATGTAATCTGGACCCACATCAAGAAACAGAACATTACCAGTGTCCTAGAAGACCCCTTTCTACCCCCGTTGTTAACTAGTATCCTTCCAAGAGTAATGACTATCTTGTCTTCTAACACCTATGCTGTTCTTTGAATAATTTATCCCATTAGGCTTACAACACTACTGAAAGAATATTTTTGGGGAATTAAAATTTGGGTGAGGTCATGTATTTCCTCTTTCTATTTTCCATTTATTTGCATTTTACCTGTACTGAGAGATGAAAATCTGACAGCTCCCTCCCGCACAAGTGACACTCTTTGGAAGAAAATGACCGCTCTCAGACATGCAGACCTGGTTGTGAATGCTTCATTTTTGCCTAAAGTTTCCTGCATGCAGAGAATAGGAGGTGTAAAAATATAGATCATCAAGAGCCAGGTATTGCCAGGTGAGTTATATACCCTGCCTCTGAACTGCTCCAGGCTATATCCTCATCTTCTACAAGCCACCCAGGACATTGCCAGGCAGAAACAGTGAGGCTGCACACTGAGTTGTTTAACCATGTATGGAGGGGATGTTTTCTTCCTCCTGGCAAAAACACATGTATTTGCAACTGCCTGTTTTTTCTGCTCTGGGGGAGTCTGTGCATTGATAGCATGCCAATTCTTAATGGCAATCTGTTACAAGAGATGCAGCATGAAAGGCTGCTTTCACCTGAACTGTACAATCAACTGCTATGCTATTTCTTGGTACATTAAGACATGTTATGATTACACGCGGGAGGACTTATATCTGACGTGTATTATGAACGGCTAGTTTTGTTTTAAGCACTCCTCAGCAGGGTTATACCAATAGACTTGACTCCACTGTTCATTATTGCATTGCTTTCATCATTTGTGATAACTGATCATGTGTAATGGCAGAAAACTACAGAATGCGTCATCTGCTTGGTATTTCTGGGCATTTTATTTCTGGAATGGTTGCAATCACCATATTGCTGTTGCTTTTTCAGTTTACCTATGTTAAGATACAAAAGTAGATATTTTCAGGTGAAACAAACACAATTTAAGAACCATTTTGTTTTGCATATTTTATTTTAGATTGATTAACCAAGTTTGAAAGTAATCATTTAATCTGTCACTCTCATTTCAAAATTGTAATCATGTTAATGATAATAACCATCTACTCTAGAGTTCCTACAAGGAACCAGCACTGGGCAAGTTGCTTTACTATGTTATCTAATTTAATTCTTGTGAAATATTTTTGACAAGGAACTTGAGGCTCAGAGAGGTTAAATAACTTTTCCAAGGTAATATATCCAATAGGTGCTAGACTTGTGATTTAAAGCCAAGGTTAGTTGAACTCTAAAACCCAAGCTTGTCTCCTAGGCAGTCCTTCTAAGACATTGAAGAAATATAATGGTTAAAATAAAGGGTTCTGTGCCTTTTAGTTCCTTCGGTAAATTTTAACTGAGGGTAGCAAGCACATTCATGTCCATCCTCTTTTTCTCCACTGTTACCCACACTACTACATAATTAGCTCTGACTTAAAATGTTATTGATGTTCATAATCTGCTACCATCTTATACCCACCTGGGGCTTTATCATTTGAAAATTACCCCACATTTATAAACATATAACAATCAAAGTTAAAAGGGGCATGCATTCCTCTTATTTTACTCTGAGTTTCTCGTAGGCTAATTTAAAGTTTCTAATTAAATGAAACACCATGTTAGGACCTTTTGACACCAGAAATGTTGAAAGTCTGTTTTATTGAGTTTTCTCTATTTCTTGCCAATGTGTTGTCCTTATGCAGACCTGGGTACGCAGCCACTCTTGATGACTTGTGTGCTCCTGAGCTCACCACTTCATAGCTTTTGCTTCCTCATGCCCAATACTACCTTGGAGCTTATGGTTTCTTCCCACTCCCTGTGAATCTCTTAACTTCTGGACGATGTTAATAGCAACAGTGGCTCCTACCTTGTGGGAGATACTGTGTGGAGAGCTCTGGATGCCATTTAAAGGCTCACAGCAGAGGGTATGTACAGGTGAGAAAATGGAGATTCAAAAAAGTTGAGCAACTTTCTTAAAGCCACGCAGACACTTGGTGAAAGCAGAAATTGGTAAAGGGCCACAGAAAACTATTACATTGCATAATGTTGAATATGCTAATTATTCTGATTTGAGCATTATATATTGCACACAGGTATTGATATTTAACTCTGTCCCCTACAGATAAGAATGATCAACTATGATTCAATTTAAAAAATTCTATATATAAAACAACAACAACAACAACAACAAAAAACCCCAAACAAATTAAGGTCAGTTTAGTGATAGAGTCTGAGCTTTTAATTCTAGTGGATTCAAAGCTTACGTGGGGGCCGGCCCAGTGGCACACTGCTACAGTGCGCCGCTTGGGAGCGCGGCGGCCCTCCCGCTGAGGGTTCGGATCCCACATACAGACTGGCCTCTCACTGGCTGAGCGAGGTGCGGGCGCGACACTAAGGGTTGCGATCCGTTGCCGGTCACGAAAAAAGACAAAAAAAGGAAAAAAAAAAAAAAAAAAGCTTATGTGGAAATTAGGTTCTGAAGCTGGTGCAAAACTGGAAAACTGAGAAAAGCCCAAATTGCACTGGAAATTTTGTCAATCACCCCTAAAGTACTACATCCCATCACCACTCAAAGGTCTCCAACACAATCATAATTCAACACAAAACAGATCAACATGTTGTCGGGTGGGTGACAGATGAAGTAGTTGTTTCATGTTTAGGAACCACATTATACAAAAACATTCAAACCACACTCAGCACAATGAAAAGCTCACTCTATGGGATGTAGGGGCAGTAACCCCAGTTCCCATCTTTGTCTCATATTCATTTGGGGAGCACGTGCTCAGTGAACACATTGCAGCAAAAGCAGACAGACTCAAGTTAGCATTTATGCTACTCTGGGTTTGTTTAGAATTTCGAGGAATACCCACCACTCAGGAAGAGCATGACAATTGTTACAGCTTAAATACAGTTAAAATTGCAATCTTGATGTCAGCAAAGCTACAATCTAAGAGAAATGCACTTTTAGGGGTCAAAGAGTCATACAAAAATTTCTCAAACATCTGCAAAGTCATAGCCTTGACTGTTAGAGAGAAAACCATCTGCATGCTTTTTGGGAAAGGTTGTTCAAAATACATCCTGGAAACCAAGTATATCAAGCTACCCTATGAAACACAAAATGGTTAGAAAATTCCACAGCATGTGGAATGGAAGAACAAGTTGCCCACAATGTTTTAATTCTGTTCTCTCACTTTCTTCCAAAAGTTTCCTCCCTCCGCAGTGAGTAACTAAAATTTGCAAGTTGTATTAGTCTGTTTTTATTGCTTATAATGAAATTCATGGAATTAGGTAATTTATAAAGAAAATGAAATTTATTGCTTACAATTTCTGAGGCTGGGAAGTCTGTAGTCCATCTGGTGGTGGCGACAGTGAGCCGGGGTCTCATATTACAAGACAGTGGAAGCAGAGAGAGAGAAAGACAGACTTTCCCCTCTCTTCTTCTTCTTTTTTTTTTTTTTTTTTGTCTTTTTTTGTCTTTTTTTTTTTTTTTACTGACCGGTAACGGGATCGCAACCCTCGGTGTCG
>NW_007734394.1:14944-64026 GCF_000696425.1 Galeopterus variegatus | reverse complement strand
CGCCCACACCACGCTCAGCCAGTGAGCGGGAACCGGTCTCCACATGGGATCCGAACCCTCGGCGGGAGCGCCGCTGAGCTCTCAAGAGGCACACTCTCCAGTGTGCCACCGGGCTGGCCCTCCCCTCTCTTCTTTTAAAGCCCTCAGAACCACGCCCTGATCACCATTTTAATCCATTCCCTTTTGCACAGTCCTAAAATCCAATTACCTATTCAAGGCTCCACCTTTCAATTACCAATTCAATTACAATTCAATTACTTGGGGAATACGATTCAAGCTTCAGTGAGTTTTGAAGGGACACTTTTGAATCCACTACACAAGTGAACAGAGTCCACCTTAAAATGCTATACAGTCTGTGTCTTCTTCCCCACACCCCACCATTGTTTGTGTATTTATTAATTTATTTTTAGCTCCCACAAATAAGTGAGAACGTGTGGTATTTCTCTTTCTGTGCCTGACTTATTTTTTATTTATTTAATATTTTTATTTTTTTAAATTTAATTTTGTTTTGTCAATATACAATGTGGTTGATTATTATGGCCCATTACCCAAACCTCTCTCCTCCTCTCTCTCCCCGCTCCCTCCCCACAACCTCATATCTGTTCTCTTGTCCTATCAACTTCCAGGAGTTGTAATTGTGGTGTCTTCTTCCCTCCCCTTCCCAGTTTATTTGTGTATTTATTTATTTATTTATAGCTCCCACAAATAAGTGAGAACCTGACTTATTTCACTTAGTATAATTTTTTTCTAAGTCCATCCATGTTGCTGCGAATGGTAGTATTTCATTCTTTTTTATAGCAGAGTAGAAGACGCAAAATCACACTTCCTTGAATTTAAGACAAGTGAACAGATATGATGTTGATGGGTGGGAGGGGGAGAGGGAGGGGGGAGGAATCAGTAAAGGGACATGAAAATCAAGTACATTGTATATTGATAAAATAAAAAATAAAAAATAAAAGAAAAGAAAAGAAAGTAAAATAAAATATTCATAGTAAAAAAAAATGCTATATCATCTGAATGTCTTTTATTCAAAGTCACTGAGAGAAGGTTGGATTGGACCAGTTCATTGCTATTCAATACAGACCTTTCTGTTAGGCAGAGTTCTCATGGGAAGCCATGTTAAAGGCCACAGTCCAAACTACACATAGCTGCCTAAGCACTGAACATTGACCTGGTTTAATTAGTTGTGGCCAGCTTATCAAGGCTACATTATAAAAACATGTTGACCTAAATATAGGAGCTGCTCTGACTCCTTTTGGAAGAAGGCTATGGGAATGGTAAGGGCAAAGACATTCACAGACTTCTTTCTACTGTGATGCTTTTGTTTCTTAATTGCAATGTCTTAACTTTGCAGGAATAAATTTTGGCTGAAACAGTCTTTGTGAGGCTCAAGGAACAATCTGAATGGTGCAAAGCAATTAAGATTTATCTTCTGTCTTTATAAACAGAATAAAAGTAGTTGTATCTAATACTTATTTAAGTCTCACTAGGCAATGTGTTAGGTGCCTAATCTCCTGGAGTTAGAATTTTACTCCTGTAAAAGCTCCCAGTTTACAGATAAGGGAGCTGAAGAGTAGTAGTAATTAAATAGCTTGCTGGAGGTTACAAATTTGTTAATTGTCAGAAGTGGACTTGAACACAGGAGATTTGGCTTGAGCTATGCACAGTCAGCCACTCCTTTTGGGTGACATGAATGCATTGTCTCCTGCCATAGATAACAGAAAAATAAGTTCCTATAAGGGAGAGGGTTTTTACTGAGTCCAACCCAATGTGACTTCCAAAGGTAATAATCAATCATAGTAAGGAAAAATAATTAAATGAATATTACAATTTTAAAAGATTATCTTCGGCAGATGGCCTACAAAATATAGTTTCTTTAAATCCAGTAAGGCCATAAAAGTTGCCTATTTATTTATGTACTAACTAGTTGATTTTGCATCCAACTAACCTTGCAAGGCTTACCTAGACCCTACATGGCTCAAAATCAGGCATTACTTGCAAGTTTTACTGATATCATTTGTTTCTGTTTGTGGTTTGCAATTTGTCAGACCTAGTTTTGAAAGTTTTCTCAGAGTCTGATCAGCATAGAACTATTGGATCTTATTGGCCACGTGGACCCATCCTCAAGTAGATTCATATTCATTTCTTAAGGGAAAAGCGTCAGCTTCTCTGGTAAAGTTGTAGTTAGGGAACATACAGTCATTTTCCCCAAATGTGTGAGTGTTTGCTAAAGCTTACAATGCACATCCTCTATCACAAATCAGAATGCCTAATGCTCTAGTTTCTTTTTAAGAATAAAATTCTAGGGCCGGCCCGGTGGCGCACTGCTATAGTGCGCCGCTTGAGAAGCGTGGCGGCACTCCCGCCGAGGGTTCGGATCCCACATACAGACCGGCCGCTCACTGGCTGAGCGAGGGGTGGGAGCAACACCGAGGGTTGTGATCCCGTGGCTGGTCCCGGTCCCGGTCCGGTATGGGCGCGACACTGAGGGTTGCGATCCGTTGCCGGTCACGAAAAAAGACAAAAAGGATAAAAAAAAAAAAAAGAATAAAATTCTAAGCTTTTTATTACCCAGCTCTGTAAAAAAGGCCACCGAGAGAAGTCATATTGATGCATTCTTTAAGAACTATATAGTCCAGTCCCATGTTGTGATTAAATCTGATCACTAGACGCATTACAGAATTTACTCTTATTCTAGAGGTGAGAAAGCCCTGCCTCAGAGAAATTGTCCACAATCTCAGAGCTAATAAGAAGTGGAATTAAAGACTCACACTCTGCCTTCCTGGCTTCTGGCTCAGTCCTTTCCATCTTCCCACCTGCTGCAACAATATATCACAAAGCAGCAAGAAGGAAACACTCCTGATGCCTAAATATTTTAGCCTTCACTGTTTTTGAAGAAAATTCATAGTCATTTTCATTATTACCTGACAACTCATAAAATTTTATTATCTTTCATTCTATAATCCTAACATAATCATAAAATTTGGAGTAATAAAACAACACATTTTTTTTGGAAGCAAGACCTGAGCCCTTATTCAAAATATTCTTTATAGAAATATTATAAATAATTCATAAGCATAATGATTATAAAAAGTAATAATAAAAGCAAAAAATGTTCCAGATTTTCTCCTGTATTTACTGGTCATTCAATTAGTTCCTTCTTCTGTCATCTATCTTTAGCCAAAGCAGATGAAGTGCAGTCAAAATATTTATTTATTACACTACAAACAAAAATCCATATAACAAGTTCGAGTTTTTACAAAATTGGCAGGATTTTTGGCTCTGAACAGGCATAGCCATAGTTGTGGATACGCCAATATTTAAAATTACACAATATTACTAGGAAGAAAATTAAGATTTATAAAATATTAATCAATAGAATGTTAAATATTTGGTTTGACCATTTTGAGAAATTTAAATTTAATGGATTAAAAAAGATCAAATAACAGATAAAGAAAAAAAGGCAGTTAAAATCCACATTTTTGAAGTATATAAATAATGTATATTATACCATGTTTAGAATATATAGAAAATAACAAAGAGGAAAATATAAAGTTCCCATAATTCACTGACAAGAAATAATCTAAGACTTTCATTTAATTTTTTCAGCTATATGTAAGTACATGTGAAAAAGAACATATTTCTAAAACTGGGATAATGTTGTATCAGTTTTCTCTCATGACTTTTTATTAAAATTATACCATTATCATGTTTCCATTTCAATAGTCTTCAAAAACATTTTTATGAGATGTATTTTTAAGGGATATCATGATATGGCTAGACTTCAATGTATTTGGCCATTTCCTCCTTCCAGAGGGGCAGATATCAGTGACTCACATTTTCACAACTATATCTAACTTTGGAATGAACAATTTGTTAAAAACTTGCGTGTGATCTATAATTATTTCCTCAGAATATGATTTTAGAAGTGAAAATTCATGTTCAAGAGCTATAAACATTTTAAGGATCGTTGATCTGTCTTTCAAAACTGCTCATCAAAAATGCCCCACCATTTCTTGTTTATGAAGTAAAACAAAAGCAAAATGTTATATTCTTATTTTTGTTTATATTTCTTTGATTGGAAGGAGCTAAAACATTTTTACACATTTACTGAACAACTTTGGATCTTCTTTTGTGAGCTGGTTGCTTATCTTTTATTTTTTGCTGTTGATGTCTAAAAGTTTAAAAAAATATGTTATAGGTATAACTTTTATGTTAATGCAAGTATTTTTCCGGTTTGTCATTTTGTTTTAATTTGCTGATATTATCACTTATATGAAATTTTAATTGTTATGTTGTCATATTTATCAAGTTTTTTTCTGTTTTTATGCTTATGGGGGCTTTTTTCATTTAGAGATTAGAATAATACTCAATTGTTAGTATTACTTTTCTATTAATTCTTTCTCTTTGAACACTGAAGTCTTTAATTTCTTGTAATTTATGTTAGCACCTACTGTGAAGTAGAAACTTTATGTTTTTTTTTTTTTTTCCTTTTTTGTCTTTTTTACTGACCAGCAACGGGATCGCAACCCTCGGTGTTGCGCCCGCACCACGCTCAGCCAGTGAGCGGGAACCGGTCTCCACATGGGATCCGAACCCTCAGCGGGAGCGCCGCTGCACTCTCAAGCGGCGCACTCTCCAGTGCGCCACCAGGCCGGCCCTACTTTATGTTTTTTAAACAATGGTCACACAATTTTCTTAGCACAATTTGTCTTCTTTCCCCATTCACTTGAATTGCCAGCGTTAGCATGCAATAATTATTCTGGAAACAGTGTTTTGACATTCTAATCAGTTCCAGTGATCCTTCTGTCTATTCTTGCATTAGTGATATACTGTTTTAATTTTGATAGCTTTGCATTTCTCTTTAACAACAACTGAGTTCTCCAGGACACTGTGCTCTCATTTCTGTTTGTATTTGGTGCCAAATGTTACTACTTTAATATTGGTCACCTATTAAGAAAAGAACGTGGGCCAGCTTAATACAGAAATAATGTTTGACCCAAGTGAAAGCAAATTACATCAAGCACACCCTATGGGTGAGGGTTTGGTAGTAGTTTGATTAGAAAAAAGTATTGGCAAAATTGAGTTATCACAAATACACAGTTGCATAGGCAGAAGGAATTCAAAATAAGCTGCACTGCAGTAAGTTCTCACTGAAAGTGGTATTTTAGTTCACTAATATATAATCTATTTCATTAAATTCACATTACTTGCTTTAATATTCTTGGTTTTGTCATTTTCCTTCTGTTCAAATTTATATATCATTAAACATTAACAAAGTCTTACAGATTAGCTTAAGGAGTTTATACCTATAATTCTTTTTGTACAGATTTTATTGATACTATAATGTTATTTATTTATTTATTTATTTTTTCGTTAAATTTTTATTTTGTCAATATACAACCCTGAGAGTCCATAACAATTTTTCTCTTTCAATCATGTCCACAAATGACTCATTTAAAAATTCAAAACCTGAAAAATGTAATAAGTTAGCTTCATAGCTTCACTAAATGATCATATTATTATTGACTTAATCATATTTTTATTGTTGTTACCTTACTGATATGCTCCCTCATGAACACATAAGAGAGATTTGAGGACTTGGCCCTGGGCACTTAAACAGCCCTACTCTAAGACTCACATCAAAGAGAGCCTGTGACTCCAGCCCCAGCTACCAGCCAAGGTTTGCTCCTGGATTTTAGCTCACATACAACTCCCAGCCAGACTCCCAGGCTTCATCCTTCAGATCTCAATGTAGTGTTTGTCTGTTTTGCATGATCCACTCAAATTACCCTCCTACCTCTTGCCTTAACTTTGCACATTCCTGGATTCCAGAGAATCTGGGGTTCTCAGTAAAGATACTCCCTCCATATGTCCTGGCTCCATGGATTCCCTACTGGCTGGGCTGCCCTTGACCCTTACCCAGCCTCCCTGCCACTAAACTAAATTCCATGAAGAAATGTCAAATTAGTGTACTTCCCCTTCCCGTAGACAATTCATTATAGGGAGGGAGGTGGGGGAAGAATGATGGGGATTGGGATGGGGATGGGGGACTTTTTATTTTTTAATTGAATATTTATAAAAGATGTAATTGTTATGAAAAATAAGTCCCTGGAAGCCAAAAGATATAGCTCAGTGCAGCTGCATGATAGTGGTACGGTTTTTCAGCTGACCATGCCCCTGGTCAATGCATTATTAAAAGTAGAGTCCCCAGCTCATAGTGGATGCTCAATAAATGTCAGTTACTATCTACCACCAATCCCAAGCTGAACTGTGGCTTTTATTTTTGTTTAAAAGGTTGATACATTTGATCTTCATACTTGTGGATTCCATGTTTGCTAATTAGCCAACTTACTAAAATTTATTTGTAATCCCCAAATTAATATTTGCAGTGCTTTTATGGTCGTTTGAGGACAAGTGCATGTTCAGAGTAGTGAAAATTTTTGAGCTGCCAGAGACACAAGTTCCCAGATCTAACAAGGTGATGCTCTGCCTTCTTGCTTCAGCTCATACTTCAAATGTGTTCTTTTCGCAGACTATTTAGTGCTACATTTTTCTCACTTTTGTGCTTTTTGTTGGTGATGTTGCATGTAAAATGGCCCTCAAGGATAGACCTGAGTACTGCAGAAGGATGTGATATGCCTCATGGAGGAAATACCTGTGTTAGATAAGCTTTGCTCAGGCATGAGTTGTAGAGCTACTGGCCATGAGTTCAATGTTAATGAATCAACAACATATATTAAATAGGATGTTTTAAAACAGAAAGACATAAAACAAGGTTATGTATTAATATATTGCCAAAAATGTGACCAGAGGTTCACGATAACCTAACCCTGTATTTCCCTTGGGAGCAATGGTTCAGTATTCACTAATTGATGTTTGTAATGAATTTATAGAACATAACTTCTGTGAATATGAGAGTTGACTGTAATTAATGACCAATGACAAATAGTTATCATGTAGCATAAACTGAAGAATCAAAAGAAAAGGAGAATCTGAGAAAAATAGCCTGGTTCCATGGGAGGTAAGAGTGGGGGGTGGGTGGGATGCTTCTCTCCAGGGAGAAGCATCATTTAGGTCTTTTCCTAATTCACTGAGTGCCGTGGTTGTCACATATTCTAGGCAAAGAGCTGGTGCTACATTACTTGTATCTGAAGATTTGTACAATCACCTTGTAAAGGCTCTTGTTCTCCCAAGACGGAAAATACTACATATTCTTTTAGAACAGACTATGAAGTTTCACGAATGGAAAATTGAACAATATTCTTCCATGTTTGGATATTCAAGTAGTAAGAGAAGCAGTTAGGCTATATTAATACAGGTTATAGACTTATTCCAGAGAAATTATGTTATTGGAATATTTTCTGCATTTTGATTTAAATTTATAAATACTAATTAATCAAAATTTATTAATGTTAAATCATGTGACAAAATGTGTAACTTCCCCTTGAAGTGTACTATGTTGGCCCAGATAAGAACAGTCATATGAAAATGCAGGGCTTTGTGAACGTAAGTCTCAATTTGGAAATGAAAATCAGAAAAGAAGAAAGCATGTTGGTCCTGAAACCTGTCCAGCAGAAAACTGCCCACTCAGATTCCTAGACAATAAAAAAGAAATGAATAAGGAGGAAGGAAGGAGAAGGGAAGACACTGAAAATAGAAGTAGGAAGAAGTTTTGTTTTTGGGATTTGTTCTTGGGCTGGATGGCTTCTGGAGAATGAATTGTTCAGAGGTTTAATAATTTGAATTCCAAGCGATGATGGAACAACCTAAACTAGCCAGGGGTGTCAGTTGGTTAGAAAGGAACAGTGACAATTCCAACTAGAAAAGCAGATATAAAGAACTATATTAAGAGCTTACCAGGTTTGAAGATAAAATAGGGTTGAAGGAGAAATTAGAAATGAGAAAACCACATGAAACTTTGCCAAGATGAATGTTATTAAAACCTGTAAATTGCTTATGTACATGTAATTAGATGTAAATTATGTGTGTGAGTGCATGTGTGTGTATTACTACAATTACTCAGTAGTAAAACAGATTTTGTACTCCATATGGTTAATCAAGAACCAAGTGCTATGTTTGAGTAATAATACTAAAAAGAGCTCGTTAGAGGAGAGAACAGGTCCTGCTCACTAACCTAATATTTAGTTTTGATCATAATTTATTCCATAATTACTTATATATTGTAATAGACTTTTCAACACACATAGACTTTACAACAATAGACTTTTTTACACATAGACTTTTCAACAACATATCATTGTTGTTGATAAAAATAATTCTTTTTATGGTTGGCTATTTTACATGGACAGTAGTATATTTTACCCTTTGTGAGAAATCTGATCATCTTACTTCTGAATCCTTGTAACATGTGAACTGTTCATCTGCTGGGTCATTTGACATGGTTGGCTTTACATTACTGCTGTGTGTGATTGTGTAATTGCTTTATTTCCCCTTCTTTGCAGTCCCTGTAGTGTTTATCACGGCTCCTTAAACAAACTAGTCACTCAGTAATATTCACTGAAATTTATTTTTCCTTTAAAATGTGTCTTGAATTGTTTCATTTTCTTCTGAATCTACTGCTGCCACTTTGGTCCACGTCATCCTCATCCCTCCTGCTTAGGTTGTAGGAGGAGGAGTTGCCTAACTAGTCTTGTCCTTCCTGGGGCTTCCAGGGGTCTGATGAGGTGATGGGTTGGCTTGATTCGTGGTGATATGACTCAGAAGTAATTGATAACTAATACGTATTAAGCTTTAAGACTTCCAATTATTAATAAATTAGAACAGTCACCTCTACAAGTTACTCGTTTTACTTGCCCATCCAACATGCTTCCTTTAAAAAAATCATTGAAATTGAATATATTTAAGATGTATAGCATAATATTTTAATATACATATACATAGTGAACTGATTATTACAGGCAAGATAATTAATAGATCCATCTTTTCACATGGTTACTATTTTTATTTTTTGTGGTGAGAACACTTAAGATCTACTCTCAGCAAATTTCAAATATACAATACAGTATTTTTAACAATAGATTCCATGCTGTATGTTAGATTTCTAGAATTTACACACTCTACCCAGCCGAAATTTTACATCCTTTGACTAACGTCTCCCCATTTCCTCTCCCTAATCCTGCTCCTGGGAACCATCATTCCACTTGCTGATTTTGTGAGTTTTACGTTTTTAGATTCCACTTATAAGTGAGATCGTGTAGTATTTTTCTTCCTATGTCTGGCTCGTTTCACTTAGCATAGTGTCCTCCAGATTCACCCAAGTTGTCTCAAATGGCAGGATTTTGTTCTTTTTAAAGGCTGAAAAGTATTTGAGGGACACTGTATTGGAATGTCTTCTGTTGCTTACAACAGAATACCTGAAACTGGGTAATTTATAAAGAAATAGAACCTATTTCTTACAGTTTCAGAGGCTGGGAAGTCCGTGGTCTGAGTTGCATCTGGTGAGGGCCTTTTCTGGGTGGGGACTCTCTACAGGGTCCCATGGCGACCAGGTTACCACATGGTGAAGATGGCATGAGCAAGAGCCCTCTCATGTGCTCCTTATAAAGCCACCAGCCCACACCCACGATAGCTCATTATTCCACGAATGAATTAATCCATCGAAAAGGGCAAAATCCTCGCCATCCAGTCACCTCTCAAAGGCTCCACCTTTCAAATATCACACTTGGATTTCCTGCCCTCTTAACACTGTTACAGTGGGGATCAAGTTTCCAACTCATGAGCTTTTGGGGGACACATCTGACCCATAGCAGACACTTAGATTGTTTCCATATCTTGCCTATGTCAATAATGCTGCAATGAACATGGGACTGTAGATATCTCTTTGAGATCCCGATTTTACTTCATCTAGATATATACCCAGAAGAGGAATTGCTGGATCCTATGGTAGTTCAGTTTTTCTTGTGGAACTTCAACACTGTTTTCTATAATGGCTCTACCAGTTTATATTGCCATTTCTCGAGAAGGAAAGAAAGGGATGAAGTGTAGGTAGAACATTGGGAACCAGGTATAATTCTGGATGTGCCCAGGCAATATACCATGGAAGTGAGTATTTTCACTTAGTAGAAATTGAGAAAATTCCTAAATTAGAAGATAAAATACAAATCCTTCTAAAATTATTTTCCATTTTCCACACTATGAATCTTTTGGTTCAACTGGGCCCATTTCTTTACTGTCCATTGATGATTCTCTCCAACTAAAATGTCTTCTCCTTCCAAATTAAGTCCCACATCCCCCATGGTGATATAGATTGTGTCCCCCAAGTTTTATGTATTAGTATCTGGACCCCCACTGTAACTATTCAGAGGGTTGGAAATCCTATTATGGTAATCAAAAGGGGGGGCCTTGAAGAGGTGATTAGATTATAGGACCGTGCCATAGTGAGTGCATTAATAATGGTGGTCAGGGATGTGGTTCTGAGGGCTTTAAAAGAAGAGCACATGAGAGGTTGGTCTCTCTCTGCTCTGCCATTTTCTGCCATGTGGGACCTCTGCACTGATGTAAAGCCACCAACAAGACTTTCACCAGATGTGTTCCCTGGACTTTGGACTTCCCAGCCTCTGAAATGTAAGCATTAAATTTCATTTTCTTATAAATTACCCAGTTCCAGGTATTTTGTTATAAGCAACAGAAAAGGTTGAATATACATGATGTCTTCAAAAATCATGCCAGCCTACAGTAATGTTTTCAGGTAAGCCTCCTAAAGGAAGCATATTTGCGACTGTGCAATTCATATTTATTCAATATACTACTTTGATATGTTGTTTAACACTCAGGTGCTTATCTCATAACTATCCTTGGTTCCTTTAAGCTTGTCATCGGGAAAGACCATAGCTTATACAGTCCCATACCATTCACAACACCTAGTAAAGTGCCATTATATACTTACAGGTCCTAAATTAATGTTTATGTAATAGAATTAAATGCTCTCAATAGGAGGATTAACTGACTTTATTAACTAAACTAACGTCTAATTTAGAGGCTCTTTCTTGATTCTTTATATTTTCCATAAAATAATCTGTTCTTTCAATGTGACATCATTGGTACACATACAAAATCGGTTGTATTAGTTTATGGTGACATCTTACTATGTAGTTATAGATCTACTGTCTAGATAAGAACTACCTTCTCCAGAAGGTAGAGGTGACTTTCCTGGTGGCCCAACATTAATGAGAAGTAAGAGCAACCAAAGTTATTACTAAATAGGAATTCACCAATTGCTATTTATAACTTTCTGAAGTTTATTATACCATTTTAGTTTCAGAATGAGTATGATGATGGCTTTTTCCATACTCCCTTCTTCTGATAGTCCATGATATAATATAGTGCAGTAGTTAGATTATCATGGGCTTTGGGATCTGTCACTTACTAGTCACGTGGCTCTGAAACTTAGCTTCCTTGTTTGTAATATAGGTATTATAATAATATCTACCTGGTAGAATGATTTTGAAGGTTAAATAAGATGATGTATGATATAATAAGCATTCAGTAAAAGCTAGCCATGACAATTATGCTGTTTTTGACCATATTTCTGCAACTTTGGATGTATATTGAATAATATAAAGAACATTACTCATATGATGTAATTATAGCTATTATCTATAGCTATCTATTTCACTTTTAGAAATACCCACAATTTGCCAAGCATAGTAAGATGAACTTTCACATGCTACCTCAATTAATTGCAAGGTGGGTTTCTTAGAGAGAGAGTTTTACCTAGTTAAAACTCTTAGTCCATTCAGGCTGCTATAACAGAATGGCTTACACTGGGTAATTTATAAATACCAGAAATATATGTCTCACAGTTCTGGAGGCTGGAAGTCCAAGATCAAGGTGCCAGCGGATTTGGTGTCTGGTGGGGGTTTGCTCTCTGCTTTACGGATGGCACCTTCTAGTTGTGTTCTCACATAGCAAAAGGGGAGAACAAATTCCTTGGGCCTCTTCCACAAGAGCACTAATCACATCCCAGAGGTCCCACTTCTTAAAACTACCATATTAGAGATTAGGTTTTAATTTATGAATTTTTTTTTGGGGGGGGCACAAACATTTAGACCATACCAAGTCACAAGGGCGTATGCCAGTATAAACAAGTTTCTGGTGAGAGGGACACCTAGCCTTGGGTCAGGCACTTAGGCATTATGCCATCCACCAGGACAAAGAAGTATCCCTTGAAAGGCACACTCTGAATATCCATAACCACCTCCCCTGAAGCTCCACCAGGTCAAGGCTAGAATTTACAGCCGCTCTCTGGAGAGAGACCTCACGACCCAATTAGAAGAAAAAAGACAGCATAAGGTAACATAACTAGTAAGCTATTAGTTGGCCGAGTTACATTTGAATTCAGATCCACATGGATCTAAACCTCTTTTCATTTTTTCTGTGCAACCTCCATATGCTTTTAAAATATTTTTTATTTTTTAATACAGCAAGTTTATCATGGGTCATTTTCATGTCTTTGTTGCAAGCTCAAGTAAAACATATCTTTAACCATATAGGACATAAAAAAATTCCTTATGAACTACAAAGTCAAATATGCCACTGAATAGTGAATTGTCCCCCTTTGTGCAACCAGGCGCAGATGCAGTATAATCAGGTAAAGACTTAAAAGGGGTTTTGAAAATATTTAGAAAATCATCGTTGGAACTCCAAAATAAGTATTTGGCCTAGTGAAAAGGATACTTGTGAAGAAAAGTTGCATAGGATACTTCAGGTAAGGAAAGAGTAATGAGCACAGTGGTCTCAAAGGCGTGCAGAAACAAACAGAGCAAAACAAAAACACTAGGGACTTCCCCAAGCACATTTTGGTGCAGTCCAGGTGCCTACTTGTTTGTCTAACAAGCAATTAAACTAGAAGAAAGGGAACAATAGAGAGAAAAATGGAAATGTTCGGCTTTAAACTAGTCTTTTTAAATACAAAGCAGCAGAAAAAGTGATTTCTTTTCCTTTGTAAGACATCCCTTAGTATTGCAGTTTAGGCAATGGGCAATGATTTTCCCATAACTCAGTAATCAAAACCTTAGCTTGACAGGTGAAAGCTAGTGCCACACAAAGAGCAGCTCCCAGCAAATTGAAGACACAAAGGAAAATGCAGAGGCCCCCTGTGGGTTTTTTATATCAAGTATATGAATTTGCTTCTTGGGAAGTCCTGTAAAAATCAATGTCTTTGTTACGTACATTTATCACAGCACATGATTTTATAATGGTTAATAATAAGGGAATCAGAGGTGTGCTGATTATTTGCCTTCCTGGGGGTAATTGTCAAACAGCCTTTATGTGCTTTGCAAGGGCTGTAAAGTGGTTTAGCAACATGTTTAATTCTGAGTTAGTGACACTGTGACTCACTGGAAAGTGGCAATGCATCAGGCTGATGGAGTATGGATCACACCAACATGTCAGAGATGTAGTGTCAAACCATAAATAGACACTTTTAGCAGGTAAAGGCTTGCATCGAAGTTGATATTTAGAATTGTCTAGAGAGCATTTAAATTTGAACATAATTTTCAATAATACTTTGTAGAACATTTGCGTGATATATGATGAGAAATGTGCTGGAGACCAAGATTCTCACATATTGGACAGGGAACCACAATATTTTTGAGACTTGTTCTTGGTTTGAACTCATTCCTTACTTCCTGTTTCTTGGAATGTAAAGGTGGGGTTTTAAGCATTTCTCAAAACATAGTGACTATAGCTGTTAAGTTGGGAGGAAAAATGGATGTGGATTATGCAGTCATAGTGAGGATGCTGTAAAGGTGTAAGGTAAACAGCAATCAGTCTGGAATAAGAGAACAATGTCAGCTGGGCCAGGCATGGATAATAAGTGCCCAAGAGTGGTGTGGGACTAGTGCCTGGTGAAAAGCAAAAAACAAATAAGTTTAGCAGAGAAGTTATGAGCATGCATGAAACAGACAGGAAAAGGGAGAACAGAGGGCAGATCCAAGTCAGTAGAATTTGGGTGCAGGTAGGACCCAGGCCTCCTTAGAATCAGGTAGAAGACAGCACTTCCAGGACCAGCTCTGGGTCAGCCCTTCAGGGTGGTGGAAGATAGATGCCCATAACGTTAACACGCTTAGAACCATGTAAAAATAAATCAGGCAACAACTCCTTTATAGCCCCTGGTAACCACCTACTTTCTGTTTCTGTGCATATGACTACTTTAGATACCTATGTAAGTGGTGGTTGTTTGATGGGTGGAGTTCCAGTTTTGCAAGATGAAAAAGTTATGGAGATCGGTTGCACAGCAAAGTACCTGTAAGTAACGCTACTGAACTGTATACTTAAAAATGGTTACGGTGGTAAACTTGGTGTTATGTGTGTGTGTGTGATTTTTTTCCCCACAATTAAAATTTAAAAAAAAAAGAAAAAAATCAAGCAAAATAGTAGGCAGTAACTATGATGGCTTCTTGGCCTTTTAAAAATTGAGCTGACCTTTCAATATTCTCAGTATAGAGCACAGAACCTGGTACCTAGAATGACAAAGGTTTATTACATGAACACATTTCTGAATAAATGATGGACTGAAGCTCACTCTGGAATGTCTTTACACAAGGGCTTCTCAAGTTACAGCCAGATTTTCTTCAGTAATTTATAATTGCATATATTCAACAAGTGTTCTGTCTCATTCAACCTGTTTAACATTGCCACCTACCATGATACCTCGTGGAAAGCAGGCACTCCATAGATGCTTACTGACTGAATAAGAAGTTGATGACTCATTTGAACTTGAGATATTGTATAAGGAATTATCTGAAACTGTACTAATGATATTTCTGCACTAAACGTAGGTTGTATTCTGAGATTTCTCATAGTCTAGGTCTGATTGTGCATTTGCACGAAGTTTGTGGAAATATAATCCAATACAAAGAAAAACATAGAAACTACCAGAGAGAATATTACATTTTAGGAAAACTGTTTAACCCCATTTTCCCTTGATGGATAGTGGCAGCAGGAGAGTACCAGATTAATCTGGGGTTGGGATGGCTTGGTTCTCTGTTCTTGCCCACCTCCACTCCAAATGGGCTCCATGTTGGTGGCCCGCCATGGCTTTTCCTGACTTGTCAGTTGGTGCCCTATCAAAGCTCAATGTAACTTCCTCTATAGCCACATCTCTGTGCACATAGGGGTCAACTTTTTACTAAGGGTTTGGGGGCTTGCTGTCACACTGCAACAGTGTTTCCTGTTAACTGCAGTTGTCAGCTTACTTTCTCTACAGGATACCTTTAAAGAAAGGCCTATATTCATTTGCCTAAAATTGCTGAGGAGCTGGTTTGCCTGAAAGCATAGTAGTCTGCTAAATAAGTGTAAATGTCCTTTGCAACTAGAGGATAATCACAGGAGTGTCAATCTTATTTTCAGATAGGTAATAAGACAGGCCAGCAGGGCTGCAGAGCCACTCTATGCTTTCATAGAAGCTTTATTTATTTAGGAATTGTTTGTATTTATTCATGTTGCACATCCATAAACTATGAACAGAAGTCATGTTGGAAGGTGGAAGAATGGGACGTACAATGATCTAAAACTGTTAGGTATGCTTTTATTTTTTAATCTCTTTTGCACCCACGTAAAATGAGCCAATCCAGTGCCTAACGGCAGTGTAAAGAAAGACCAGAACTGTGAGCAAACAAGAAATTTCCTCTTTAAAAAAAAAAATTCCCCCCAAGAGTTGTTCCCATTTTAATGTTCCACATTCTCCACACCTAGACTGGGAGCATCTTAGGAACAGCTGCTTATTTCTGTTTGTAGTTATGGTTCCTTGAACAATGCTAACACTCAACTCGTTGACTGAATATATAAATGAATGAAATTTGGGGTGTGTGTGTGTGTGTGTGTGTGTGTGTGTGTCTGTGCACACAGACTCCATGCATGTGTGTCTATTTCAGGGAAGGGATGAGATGTGGGGTAGGACTTGTAGAAAGGAAAGGCATGAAGTTAACACCTATTTGAACAAATTCTGAATTTTGTTCGTGTGGGTTTCTTAACCCTGGCTGCACATTAGAATCGTGTAGGAAGTTGAGAAATACTGATGCCAGGGCTCTATTCCAGAGCAATTTAGCCAGAATATCTGAGGGTGGATCCTGGGAATGGAAATGACAAATAATGAAGTTTCATCTGAGGTAATTTTCATTTAAGGCTTTATAGAAGGGAGTGTCTCCATGGTTGTCAGCTTATCTTGAGCATACATTATTTTCAAGTTAGTTCAGAAAGTTAAAGCATTAGCATTTTAATGCTTTTGCTTATTTTGGAAGATTTTCCATTTATTTGACTTATTTTTTTCCTAAGCTTATTTTGGGCACATGGTTTCATTTTAGAAATTCAAACGTTTGCCTTAAGCTAGATGTGAATTTAAAGAGCAACAAGTGAATTTTAAGTAGGTGGACACCTTAAGAGAAAGAGCCATAAGATCGGAAGCCAAAGCTCGGAAGGCCTTATTTATACAAGGTTGGTTCTCTGGCCAATTTAGAGAGAAAAAGGATAGTTTTGTTTATGCCAAAGGAACAAAGCTGCTTTGGTAGAAAGAACAGAGAATCCTTCCTAATAAAGCTTTTGCTTATTCATTCAGGAGGTACCCACTACAATAAGATTTTTAGAATTGGTTTGTGAGGAAACATGTTAGAAATGAAAGTGATCTCTTCTCTCTGTCCTGCTGCTTTGGCATCTCTGAAATGCTTTTAGAGGAGAGAGGAAGCACAAGCGTCCTTCCTTGTGACCGCTGGAGGCGACGTGTGCACAAGAGCTGCTTAAACTGCAAAGGCTGATACAAATGTCGGGTTCCACGCACGTTAGCTCTTCACCATGTCCTCATTTTCAGTGGACGTTGTGTGATGATAATGTGAAGCTGAGATTGGGGGTTGGAAAGCCCAGGGATTAGGATTGGCTCAGCCAACAATGGGCCACTTGACCTTGAGGCAAATCATTTATCTGTCTTTGGTGGTCAGTTGCTGTGATGGTTAATTTCAGGTGACAACTTGATTGGATTAAGAAACACCTAGAGAGCTGGTAAAGCATTGTTTCCGGGTGTGTCTGTGGGAGTGTTTCCAAAAGAGATTGGCATGTGAGTCAGAGAATTGAGTGGGTAAGGTTGTCCCTCAATGTGGGTGAGCACCGTCCAATCAGCTGGGGGCCCAGATATATAAAAAAGGCAGAGGAAAGGTAAATTCTTTTTCTCTATCTTCTGGAGGTGGGGTACCTTTCTTCCCTTGCCCTTGAACATCAGAACTACAGGCTCATTGGCTTTTGGACTTTGGAATTGCACCAGTGGCTTCTGAGCTCTCAGGCCTTTGGGATTGGACTGAGAGTTACACCATAGGCTTCCCTGGTTCTGAGGCCTTTGGACTTGGACTGAGCCATGCTACCAGCATCCTGGAGTCTCTGGCTTGCAGAGGGCCTGTCGTGGGACTTCTCAGCCTCCATAATTACATAAGCAAATTCCCCTAATAAGCCCCTCTCATCTATCTATCTATCTATCTATCTATCTATCTATCTATCTATCTATCTATCTATCTATCATCAATCTGTATTAGTCAGGGTTCTCCAGAGAGACAGAACCCATAGGAGATATGTATGTATATATATATATATATAAATATAAATAAATAAATATATGAGAGGGGATTTATTAGGGGAATTAGATCATGTGATTGTGAAGGCTGAAGAGTCCCATGATAGGCTGTCTGCAAACTGGATGCCAGTAGTGTGGCTCAGTCCAAGTCTGAAGGTCTCAGAACCAGGGAAGCCAATGGTGCCATTGGTGTAAGTCCTGTGTATTAGTGTGTTTTTTTGTTGCTATAACAGAATACCTGAAGCTGGGTAATTTGTAAAGAAAAGAAGTTTATTTGGCTCACAATTCGGGGACAGCTGCATTTGGCATGGGCCTCAGGCTGCTTCTACTCATGGCAGGAAATGGCAGGCAGCCAGCAGGTGCAAAGAAGATCCTATGGGTAGAGAAAGCAAGAGAGGAAAGGAGAGGAGGTGCCAGGCTTCTTTTAACAACCAGCTGTCACAGGAACTAATAAAGTGAGAACTCACTCACTGTCCCCCACTGTCAGGGAAGACATTAATCTATTGGTGACCCAAAGACCTCCCAACACAGCCACATTGGGGATTAGATTTCAACATGGGCTTTGCAGGGACAACATATCCAATCTCTCTCTCTCTCTCTCTCTCTCTCTCTGTATTCATCCATCCAGCAATCCTATCTATCCTATCTCTTTTGTATCTCTGGAGAATCCTGACTAATACAACTGTCTTACTGGTTTTAACAGTCAGTAATAAGCACTTATTCATCCTGCTTAATAGGGTTATTATGGGCATCAAATGAAATCATGGAAAACACTCTTAAGCTCTTACATAAATCCAATTAAAGAAACATTTAATGTATACCTGTGGAAGGGTAGGTTAAGCTCTTGCAACACAGGACATTCAGAGATAATGCTTGACTCCCTCTAGCAATTCACCATTTGGGGAAGGAGACAGATTTCCCAGAGAAGATATGACTATAAAAAATGCTCTGATAAAGGCATGAATAAGGTGCTGTGCTCTTTTGCTCGGTGCCCCACATCTGCAGGAGGAGAGAATGGCTCCTCAGTGGTTCTCTCTTTTGCTCAGTGCCCAAGTGCTGCGGTGTCTGTGGGCTGGCTCTTGTCCATCTCTAAGAGGAGGAGGAAGACAAGGGTGCACAGCATTTCTTTGTTTTTGGAGATGTTCTGCAAATAAGGTGTCATGTTGGGACCATGCATGCTTCTCTTGGGTATCGCCTCCCAGATGTCACTTCTCCTATAACCTTTGTTTAGCTGGCTCTTCTACATTTCCTCCAACCTTGAGAGATCTCAACAGAGGAACTGTGACTTCTCTTGGCACCTCTCACTGGGCTCCAGCACTGGCACTCCCTGTGCCTGGCTCCTACCCTCTGACTCTGGCCCTCGTACTCACCGACAATATCAGTGTTGCACACACACAGACATTGCAATGTCAAGCTTCCTGGAGGGCCCAGGAGCTTTGTCTGGGGCCCCACCTATGCTTGCTGGCTCTGTTATTTTCTCTAAATGTTAGCTTCCCAGTGGCCCTTCTGGATACCACTAAGATCTTTTAGTGAGACTTAGTTGGACCATCAACGTCTCTCTGGATAGAGCCATCACCTCAGCCAGTGAAGCACAATATATTCAACATTCCAGAACTTCTTTACCAGGCAGATTTCCCCCATTGCTTGAGTCCCTTTTTAGCATTAAGTTAGACACTTTCAGAGGCATGTTAATTCTTTCAGACCACTGGGGAAACATGTAGGGCATTGCTGCTGCAGTCACACAGCACAGACAGATGGGACACGATTTGTTGACTCGCAGCAATAAAGCCACAATGTTACCCTGGAGACCTGGAAGGGTTGAATGATTTCCTCTAAGCAGCTAACTTCGTCCTAGGGAGCGATTTAGCCCTAGAGATGTGGGTTTATTGTATTATTAGGAAGAAACAATTAATGCCTTCTCTGCCTGAGTCTCCTCATCAGTAAATCAAGGAAGAAAATACTGCCCTTTTCTTCAGAGAGACTGAGGACAGACAGGAAAAATGACAGAAAAGCAATCTGTAAATGGAGTACTTGGAAATGCACTGTCTATCTCGTGACCTCAGCATGCATGACCCAGTAAGGCTATCCGCTGGGCAACACCACTGACCCTGGGCAGAAGATATCACCACTTCCGCTTCTATTGGATGCTATTAATACTTCTGTTTTATTTTTTAGCTTCATAATATTTTACTTTATTAACAGAGTTTGTATAACAATTTTCCTCTTATTTTAAATGTAGACTTATCCCAAATTTTTGCTAATCTAAAACAAAATTGAAATGAATACCTATGTGAACAACATTTTATTCTATTTTTGACTGCTTCTTTATTTAAAAAATAATGTTTCTTTTATATTCACATATTTAGGTTGCTTCCCATCAAGCATCTACCTTGACATTCCACAGAGGGCAGTACCTGGTTATTTTATTTTACTCGCTGACAATCATATATTTTCTCTCTCTAATTCAACAAGTGAAAGAGTGGAGTACCCCTGTGCATTTTATTGTTAATGTGTTATCTTGCAAATTCTGCACTAAAATGTTTGTGCCAATTCTTAAATTGATGTGTCTATCTTCTTCTGATTAATATGTGAGATTGTTATACATTACTGACTTTTTGGATGCTATTAATACTTCAATTAAGCAATGTTAAATTCTATTTCTGCTTCTGTTGACTACTGTTGATTTACTTTCTATTAAATAATATTCAATACTATTTCTGCTTCTACTAAATTCTAGAGAAAATTCATTAAGTGTATACAAGATATCATGATACAATGATACGATGACCAGCTACCCACCTAAATTTTGGGAAAAGACCTCAGCATTACCTCTGAAAGCCTCTCGCTAACCAAGGAGGCCTTAACACCTCCATAGCCAGACTAAACTTTAGACAGATTTCTTCTTAACTCTGAGCCCTCACTTCCCTTTTCTTAGGGTATTTACTTTAGAAAACTTTCCATTGTAAATTCTTGGTCTGCCCTTTGAAATGTAAGTCTTCTATGACCCAGGAATATCTTTCTCAAGGGCCTGGGAACCATTCCTCTGAAATGTAATCATCAGGAAAGATAGGGCCTATTTCCCATCTGTGTCAAAGGGTAGGAGTGTAACTTTTATAAATGCCAATTAGCAAACTCAGTCTAATCACAATGTCCTAACATCCTCCAGCCCTTGTTTACTAGCTTACCCAGTGCTTAAAAACTCTCCAGCCTTTTGTGTCAGTGGAGCTGAGTTCAATCTCTCTCCTTTATTGCAATAGTCTCAACCTACATTACAATAGTCCTGAACAAAGTCCTTCTTGCCATTTTAAACGCGTGTCTGGTGCAATTTTTCATTTACATTGTGTGTTCTGACCTGATCCTTTTTGTTTCATCCTGACTGATGAAAATGCTCTCTTGGATTTGGAGTCTACAATTCCTTTGATTTTCTTTTTTAGTTATCACATGTTGTAGCCCTAAACCATTTAAATGTTTATTTTTTTGTGGTTTTTAAACTTCATATAAATGAAAATACACTGTGAAATAATATTTCACATTAAATTAAAAGAATAAGCTTTGCCACCTTCTGAAAAAAGAGTTGGATAAAGAAAGTTATTACCAAAGTAACCATGATTTTTATAACTATACAAATTGAAAAAATGGGCCAAGAGCCAGAAAAACTAAAAATATTTTTTAAAAAATCTGGAGAGTTTCTAATTTTCTAATTCTCACTGTAATGATACTTTCTTCAAGCATATATTATTCCTTGGCATTAAATTTCTGCATCATGTATATTCACTAGTCCCTACTGGTAGATAACTGCACCTATTAAAGATAATTAAACTTTTCTTTAACTCTGTACTTTAAAAGAAAAAAATAATGGCACATTGACAATTCCCCTTTCTTTTAATTAGGTTCCAATATTTTCCCCATGCAACAATAAAATATGCACAATGATTAAGAAACTCTTATTGCAATTCTAGTTTCTAATTTCACTGAGGCCCAACTGTCTAATCTTTGTTGATGACACAGAGTAACTCAAATTAGAGAGGTCAAAAGAGGATTAAGATAACCTCTAGAGGGACCAGCAGGACTTGCTAATCAGGCTGGGCTAGAGCAGCTGGAAAGCAATGCAGACAAATACCAGGTCCTAGACTACAACTTGGAAGGTGCTATTTTCCTGGCATTCTCAAATGGGTAAAAAGTTAGTTACAGGCTGTTCATCAGGTGTCTGTTTTCTGAGGATTTCCAATCAAAGGGTATTATGATACTAAGAATACATCAATTCGAGGATATAAAAATAATTTCAAACACTTAGAACTTCCTCCTCTTCCTTTCTACAAAATTCTGCCAAACATAGAACAGTACTCAAAATACTACTTGGGGAGCATTTGCAAATAATTGGCCTTAATTTATGTTATTTATTTTATTTTATTATTATTTTTTTTTGTGTGTGTGTGTTTTGGCAGCTGGCTGGTACAGATTCCAAACCCTTGACCTTTGTGTTATAATACCATGCTCTAACCAACTGAGCTACCTAGCCAGCCCCTGGCCTCATTTTAATATTTTTGTGACTGGAACAGTTCCTCAACTTCAATCATCAATTAGTTGGATAGTCTTCACAGCACTAGCTACTCAAAAATTACTCAACAAATTTATACTTGGTAGAATAACATATGGCCACATATTCCCTGAGATTATAGTCAAGTCAAGGTACAACATTTGCAGGTTTAAAATTGCAATGAAGAGGCAGTCTCTTCCCCAATGTATAGATTTGGTGCCTTTGTCAAAGATCAGATGGCTGTCGGTGTATGGGTCGATTTTTAGATTCTCTATTCTAATCCATTGATTTGTGTGTCTGTTTTTATGCCAGTACCATGATGTTTTGGTTATTATAGCTTTGTAGTATAGTTTAAAGTCAGGTAGTGTTATACCTCCAGCTTTATTTTTTTTTGCTCAGAATTGCTTTGGCTATTTGTGGCCTTTTGTTATTCCATATAAATGTTAGGATAGTTTTTTCCATTCAGAGAAAAATGTCATTGGAATTTTGATGGGGATTGCATTTTATCTGTAGATCACTTTGGGTATACAAATGGCCAACAGACACATGAAAAAATGCTCAACATCACTCAGCATTTGGGAAATGCAAATCAAAACCACTTTGAGATACCATCGCACTCTAGTCAGGATGGTTAATATCCAAAAGACTGAGAATGATAAATGCTGGCGAGGTTGCAGAGAAAAAAGAACCCTCATACACTGTTGGTAGGGCTGCAAAATGGTGCAGCCTTTATGGAAAATGGTATGGAGTTTCCTCAAACAATTACAGATAGATCTACCATAGGACCCAGCTATTCCACTGCTGGGAATATACCCAGAGGAATAGAAATCATCATGCCAAAGGGATACCTGTACTCCAGTGTTTATTGCAGCACTATTCGCAATAGCCAAGAGTTAGAGCCAGCCCAAATGTCCATCATCAGATGAGTGGATTAAAGAAACTGTGGTATATTCACACAGTGGACTACTACTCTGCTATAAAAAAGAATGAAATACTACCATTTACAGCAACATGGATGGACTTAGAAAAAATTATATTAAGTAAAATAAGTCAGGCACAGAAAGAGAAATACCATATGTTCTCACTTGTGGGAGCTTAAAATAAATAAATAAATAAATATACAAACAAACAGTGGGGGTGGGGTGGGGAAGAAGACACAACAATCACAACAATTCCTAGAACTTAAGGCAAGTGAACAAATACAATGTTGGTGGATGGGGAGGGGGGAAGAGGAAGTAGTAAAGGGACATGAAAATCAGCTCCATTGCATATTGATAAATTAAAATAAAAAGTAAAAATACCCCCCCCCCAAAAAAATTGCAATTAAAATATGGTATAGATGCTGTACTGATATTTATGGCACCCATCAATTGCAGAGTGGGAACGGTATCACCATTAACTCCAAGATGTTTTTAGAGTGTGTATATAGAGTGTATTATGTATTTTCATTTTAGGAGGCATGTAACTGCTCTCTCTAGCTGTTCACAACATTAAAAATTCTATGCAACTTTCTTCATTTCCCTAGAGTGTCCCAGCTGGAAGTCAAACCCATATATTTTCTGCAAGTATAACAAGACAGATTCATACCTATTGTTGGGGGCAATTAGCAAACTCTGCAAAAGAAAAAAAACCTCTCATATTCTCCACAGCATAATGCCTCTAAGACTCATTAGAATATTTCTTATTACAGCTGCTTTTCTAGCTACTTGGTGAAATATATAACTGACATTAAGCACAGAACTTTTGAGTTGCACATGTGTTTACTTTGCTGAGCTCACCATTACCTGACTAGAATAATCAAACAGGAAAATTTACAAATGCAGCAGCTAGAATGATGAAAACCCAGTCAAATTAACATCTCCTGAAAGAGTTGCATGTTGTCCAAAAAGACATCAAAATCTTCCTAGTAGAGCACGATCTTTCTTAATGGCTGCCTGAAAGTCATAAAATTTTAAGTATAAAATGTAGAAATTATGTACAAAATATGATTGAGATTTTATTTAGGGAAATATGAAAGCAAAGATTTTTTCTCTCAATTGTCATAATATTATGACTCATCTTTCCCCAAATCTAAATCAAGGTTTGTTTTCCAGGAATAGAGAAATTTCAAGAGCTGTTATAGTTTCACAGCTTCAGACCATAAATGATCTGGAGAGATGGTGTGCTTTCCAAGTGCTTCCTGTCTTGAAGCCTTAGAGACTGACATAGTTAAACCGGACCTTGGGGTGCACAGGATTGACACACTTGATCTTGGGGCGTGAACTGAAAGCTAAGCCCAATTCTGGATCATCCTTGCCCTGTCCAGGCATCGTAGGTTGGCCTGAGGCATTGGTTCAGATGTCTGGATTCTACAGGGCTTTCTTCTATAACACTTCAATCAGTAAAACAATCAAAGTGTGTGGAACACTAGATACTCCCTGTGGTGAGCTGGATTATTGCATCTTCCTCTTCCAAACAGCACCCTCTCGGGCTTAGTTAGACCCTGACCTCCATCTGGGAATGTGAATTCGTTCTTGAGAGAATCAGTTCCATCAGTCTCTCTACTCAGCCTCCTGTGAATTTCTCATGATTGTAAAATGGTAAAAGCTGTTTTCAGGGGATATACTATCTTAGTGAAAGTAATCTTATGAATCTGATCTTATCTATGCGAAAAGAATAGAGTAAAATTATATCACATTTTTAAAGGTACAAAGGCTTTAGTCGAGGGGGGCACTCATTTCTGTGATGTTTTGGAGATTATTTCATATTGCAAGGTTAAGAGAATTTTTATGAACAGTTTGTGGCCCAACATCTCTAGATTTGACACCTGTCTATAGAGAGTTGTTGAAGTTGGCAGAGTGTGGAGGGTGACTACTGTGGTTAACATAAAATAATCACTACTATTTTAGGCTCAGCATAGGGAAGAGTTTTGGAATCTCAGAGGCCCAAGTTGAGTGTTTCAGCCTCAGAAATAATTTAAAATTTCTATTTTATAATTGATATGTATCAGTAAATTTTTTATTTTTTGGCACCTGGCCAGTGTGGGGATCCAAACCTTGACCTTGGTGTTATCAACACCGTGGTCTAACCATCTGAGCCAGCCAGCCAGCCTATCAGTCAATTCTTTTATACCATTAATCCTAATCAGGCTATAAAATCTTTTCTCCTTTTCATATGCGGTATGCATAACTAAAACGAACATCCTTAGCTACAAAAGGAAGTCATGGGATTAGATCAGTGTTTCTCACACTTGCTTGATGAGATGATTGATGAGGGTGTTGGTTAAAAATACAGATTCTCTTGTTTCTGATGAGATTCTAATTCAATAGCTTTGAGTGGAAACTAAGAATCTATATTTTTAACAAGTTCCCTGGCAATTGTTTTCACTTGACATGTAGGAAAATGAGAGACTGAATGACTCCCATAAATTTTTCCAGCTTTTACATTCCAAAAATCCATAATCATTGTCCATACTGGATGTCGACCTTAAAACAAACAATGGAACCTTTTCTTGATTGGTAAACAGAATATCAAAAAAGTTTCAATATTGAATGTGAGAGAAAGAAAATTAAGAAAAGATGTCCACATAGCAGGGGAAGCCTAAATGTGCTACATAGATCCTATTGGCTAAACTTTTCACCCAGTTGCCATGACAACCTTCATATACACTGTAATGTGGAGAAAATTAGATATTAACCTGGATAGGCCTTTGGGGAAAGAGGTTTCTGAGACAGATGTACTGATTTAGGCTGTTTTGTGGACCACACACCTAATGGTTTAATCAGTTCTTGTACTGGGTGTTGCTAAGATCTGAAATCTCTTGCGTTGCTCACACAGAGTCACATGAAAACCGCGAGAGAAAATTAGGACTATAGTGAGATCTATTAGTCCGAACCCCCTTGGGTTAGAAACCGCTCTACGTCTTACATCGAAGCCTCTATTAGTGGGGGAGAAAACTCAAGAAACAGTGAATGTTGCCTCTGCTCGGAGGGTGTGTTTTGACATGAACCGTGTGAGAGAGGGTTGTGGTGGGTTTTGAATAGCAGACAGCCATTTGGTTTAGACAGCATGAGGTGTTGGTAAACCTCGGGGACTGATCTGCAGAATCATTATTTTCAGATGTGAAATCCTGCTAGCCTGTAGCAAGATCATCAGGGTTCTAAATTTTACTGGAGTGCAGTTGTTTTAAACATTAGTCTTACAGAGTTTTTGACCTGTAGAAGAGGTGGGAGGCATCTAGTCCAAACTCTGAATTTTAAAACCAGGAATCTAAAGCCCAGAGAAGGTAAATAACACTCCTAAAGTGCAAAGACTGTCAGAGACAGGACGAGAATGCTTTTTACTTTCTCCACTCCAAATTCAGCGCCCGCTATCCTTCTCAAGCTGCTCCCACCTTATTCTCCCTATACAGAATGCTTCACTGGTGTTGCTGCCCCAAGAAATATACTGTCTGAAAGAAAAATACACATTTTCTCATTTTTTGAGGGAAGCCACCATTCCCTGGAAGGCAATGACAGGGGTCTGCCTGTGGTGTCCCGAGGGACCTGGGCCCAGGGCTCTTCCCTGCTTTTCTTCTTCCTCCCAAGTCCAAAAGTCCTACATATTCCATGGCTAAGCAAACCATATGGTGTGACAACTCCCAGAAGGAGTTTGTCACATTCATAATATATTATTAGCAAAGCTCTAAACACATTAGAATCTGTCATATTACCCATGTAGGCATTTAAACATAATTTCCAAAAGTGTTTGCTTTCAAACATCCCTTTATGAAAAGGGTGCTGCTGTTTTCTTTCATTATGGATAATTACAAGCCCTCATTTATTAGAATTTAATGAGATAGATTGTGGGGGGAGGTTGCTCACAATTCAATTAGAACCTGCAGGTTACTGCAGAGAATGGCAAGTAAGTAAGAGTGTAAAGGTACCAGAAATGAAATGGTCCAGAATGGGGCGGAGGGACCCTAGGTGGCTCTGAGTAATAAGGTAACAGAATGTCCTTGCATCCCTGTCTGGCTGCTTTAAAGACACAATGTTGAGACTTTCCTTGGAGCTCAGGGAAAGGAGAAGGCAGGAGGATGGTTCCTAAAAGCACAGCTGACGGTGTGGCCCAAAGAAAGAGGTGGCTGCCTGTGAGGGACTTACTGTACCTTGACAGATGATGAACTTCAATAATAATAATAATAATAATATCCCATATTCAATTTAAGAGTTCTTAACTTCTGTAAAAACTCATAACATGTTATAATGGAATTATATTAGTGGGGTTGTAGTGTTCATGTTTGAGGCCAAATAATGTAGAAAAAAGCCAACCATTTGAGGCATGGTACTAACATGTTCGATGGTGAGTGATAAAGTTGGGAATCGGAGGGACAGTTGACCTCAAGGAGGACGTATGTCCTCCCTGAACATTCCCGGAAATTGTTGATAAGATAGTGAACAAACTTGAACTTGCTACAGTACAGCGTCGTGGGGGAGTGCAGCACTTTACTCAGACATTGATGGAGAGGGTTGCCCCAAAGGCTGGAAAATTTGGAGACACTGTGGATCCAGTGTCATGCATAGATACTTTCCTATCTAGGTGTGCATATGCCACACTTGTTTCTCTGCTTGGGGCTGGGAGTTAAGAGGAGAGAGCAGTAAATGAAGAGACATGCTTGGCTGGTATGGAGGCCACAATTTCCAAACTAACTGATTTGTCTGTGAAGCTGAGATCTAGTCTTGGTATCTGGAATTTTCCGTTCTACATCTAGCTGCTCTTGGAGGATTCTCAGGCTGTTATAAAGTAATTTTTTATTCGATCTGTATGGGTGGTTCACAAGTGGAGGAAGTATGAGCAGGCTATTTGGAAACTATTCTCAAAGCTACAGCTTAAAAAGGCAATGTTTTCTACACCCAGGTATTGCAGTCAGGACAGTATCCAGTGCAGGCATTCCTTTATTTGAATTGGAAAGATCTTAGAGTTCTGTTATAAATCTCATTAAGTTACTCTTATGGTCTTTCCATTCTTCACCACAAATGCAATTTTGATGTTGAGAGTTTCCTGTTGGGGAGAAAAATTCATAAAATTGCAGGAGGCAGAGTTCCTGGAATTTCCAGCTCAAAATTTAAATTATGAATGCACCTAAAAGAAGGAGGACTTACAGGGGTTGGTATTAAAAGGTTGAGGTATGGATTTTAAAGGCAGTCCTTAGAACATCAAACCACATCCAACATCATTCAGTGGCTTCATTTGCCACAAATTAGAAAATTGAACCTCTGATCCAGCACCTACTCAGTCCACCAAGTCGTCTTACCCAAGAGAGATGCTACAGTGCTGTGTGCATTTCACAGTGTGAAATGAAGTGTTTACTGCCTTGTCTTTCCTAATGTTTGGCAGCATGGGTGCATTGTAACCTAGAAGGTTCTTGGGCATTTCTTTCCAAATTCAGGCAAATAACTTCCCACCAAACAAGAGGAAGCACTCAAGGGGAAAGAGAAATAAAAAGAAACAGAGATTCATCATAACAAAACAACAGATGAATATTTAAACTGATTTAAGTATGACCAATGAGCTGCATAAACTGTATCATTAATCAGTCTGGCACATGTGAGCATGCTTCCTGGGCTAAAAATTATACCAATAGAATTCAGTAAAATTTAGTCACTGTGCATCTCTCTCTGCTGAACGTGATTAATGTTGATTATTCCCAAGTTCATGATGTGTTTTGTGCATTACTCAAGAGACTTTTGTCTCCTGTCTACTTTTGGGAAGAGCAACAGTGGTGATATTAGCAATGGGTAATTTCAGAGGAACTTTGCAGCTGAGATGGAATTCAGAGGACTTGTCTCAGCCTCCTAACATCTTTGCAATAGTCATTCTGACAGTGCTGTGTGATGATGATGACGGCAGGGATGGTATTGCTATCCATGAAACCCAAGGAAGAGATTGGACACAGTCGTCTTAAGCTGTTACAGCCTATGGGGTATTTAATGGTGCTGCAGAGGCAATGTCAGGGTGCCACACTTCAGGCGAGTCTGTTTCATGTTCAGATTTCAAGCATAGAGCAGCTCTTTCTGACAATCGGGCTTTAAAAGGTCTGTGTCTCGGGCCGGCCCGGTGGCGCACTGCTACAGTGTGCTGCTTGGGAGTGCGGCGGCGCTCCCGCCGAGGGTTCGGATCCCACATACGGACCAGCCGCTCACTGGCTGAGCGAGGTGTGGGCGCAACACTGAGGGTTGCAATCCATTGCCGGTCACGAAAAAAGACAAAAAAAAAAAAAAAAAGGAAAAATAAATAAATAAATAAAAGGTCTGTGTCTGTCATTATTTCCCTAACACCAATCATCTGGTGGATAGCATGGCTGCGTGACTGCAGACGTGGGAGTTCTTGCCGGGGGGACGAGAGCATCAGGCATGCAAAATGATGATGAAAAATGATGAAACATTCTGCGAGCAGTAGTAAGGGCAATCAATCAATCAATTAATCAATCAATCAATCAATAAAAGAGTAGGCCAGTACAGCTCAGACGGAAACAACATGGGGCATACCGACAGGACCTGAGTATTCCCACAGCCACGGTCATTTAGGTTACTAGCCTTTCTAGAGGAACAAGCAACACCAGATATTTTTTATAGATTCTTGTATATAACTGTACACAGTTAGTGATATGTCATTCTTATTTCATAGTGTATGATCCCTTGTTTGAAAAAACACACTCCTTTTGATGTTGTCCTAAAGCCCTGATTTAAAGAACTCTAATGACAAGTTTGCATACACTCCTTGTATCAGGTTGGGACACAGGCACTCGAAGCGGGAAGGGAGGAGAGAGGCTGCGGGAATGGGAAGAGGGCATGGGGAAGAGAGAGCAAGAGAAATCCCTGCCACAGGCCTAGGGAGAGACCATAAGGTTCCATTCTTCCAGGCCTGTCCTTTGTACTCACAAAGGAGAAGGAGGCAGTAAAGTAGTGCCACTCGTGAAGCAGAATGAGGGAGAAAGCCGGAGCAGATAGATAATGTCTGATTCCTTCCCCACCCTCACCCCATTCTCCATCCTAATGTTACTGCACCCATGTCTGGCTGCCTGCCACCCAAACAAGCAAAAGACTCAAAGTTGAATGTTGGTGATAAGGGAAGCCAGCCTTATTCAGGCCTGGTAACCTGAGGGAGCTGAGTGCCATGAGTGGCCTGCCCCCACCCCACTCCCAGTGGGTGTATCAATTGGCCACAGTAGCTCACCAGGGCTTACCCATGCACTCTGTGGAGTGAGGCTGGGTCCACCTGTGGGTGCCAGTGGCCTGTGGCAGGCCAACCTTGAGCCTGGGAGTTTTGGGACTTTCGCAGCAGCTGCTAGGACTCATGTGTTCTGGGGAAACCTCCCTGATCTTTCAGCAGTGGCATTAACCCCATTCTCCACTTTTTGGTTGGTGAAGGAAGGCAGCGTTAATAAGGACTTGACAGGCTCCGAGGTCAGGTAAGTTTTAACTCACACCAGAAGTCCTCTATTCATCCTGTTTTTAGGAAATAGGTATCATTAGTGTGGAACATGACTTGTTGAAATTTGGACTAACCAGTTTGTTTGGAGGAATGCTCCGTTCGGTGCATGAGTGTTTCTGTGTGCATGTGTGCACGCCGGAAGCTGGTATCCTACACCATCTGATTATGAGCTAGCTTGGTGTTTGGAGACAACTGTAGGATGTAAAAGCCAACATTTCATCTAGTTGTTTGGAAGTGCTTTGTCTGTTTGTTTGAATTTTCCTCATCTGTGAGTGTGAAAGTAAAACTAATATCATGGGTAATTTCTCCTCGATCTTGGCTCAGAGTCCTTTGGGCTGTATTTTGGGAGACTAGCCAGCCTTTAGTTACATACCCATGACTAAGAAGAAAAATATTTTTATTGCAATTCTGCCTGGCCAATGTAATCTTAGATTCTGAAGTTTTGTGTTTGTAAGTAATGAGAGCTCCATGCTCCTTCGAATACATCCTTCAGAATTGGTCTGAGTTTCGCTTGGCAAGATTGAGAAGCAAATATGATCCAGAAAGTTATAATTAGCTAAGTCTCTGGACAAAATTTGTCTATCTACGTATACAGTTCTGCAAGGGTTAAAACAGAAGCTCACTGTTTATGGCATTCCAGCCAAGACAAGGAAAAACAGAAACCTGTTAGGAAGAATAAAGGACACTTGGAGATTTTGTTTTTCTCATACAATTTAGCCAGTCCTAGAAAAGTGTAAATGTTTGAAACCGAAGGTCAAAGGGGTAAGAAAGTTTTCTTTCGAAAAGTCAGACTGCTATGAAAATTGCTTTGCCTAAGGTTTGGTCCACAGCCTTTATTGGATACCTATGGGGACAAATAAAGTTTAGCCATGTGAACAGGTCCCATTATGGGTAAAGTAAGATTTGGATTCCACTGTCTTTATAAACTGGCAAGTTTATAAACTATGTCATTACTAAAATGAAAGCTGTAAGGTCTTTATTTGCATATATGTATATGCGTTTAGGTGAGTTTGCACGTATGTACATGTATTACGTTGTGTGCTGTGTCTTGGCATTTGAAGTGAGTCACACTCCATCATCGGGCAAGTCACTCTGATATGCACATTGGAAACCACCTTTTCTCACCGTTTGGGCTTTTAGCCGTTTGTTGGTACCATCTAGTGAGTGAAATAGTTGTTGGATATACTATCCAGTTTTTTGTTTGTTTGTTTTGGGTTTTGCAATTGTTTGAATTGTATGTTGAGTTTTAGAAATAGGATAAACATTCATAAATAAATACGGATATATGGCAGACGGTTCAAAATTACTCGCTTCCTGGGTTTTCACTAAAAATTGAGGTTATTAAGAGTTAGAAGTCTAATTAGTATATAGAATTCTGTATATTAAGTGTACCAAAAAATAAGATGTGTTTTTGATGAAAAAGAAATCAGTAAGTGGGAGAACAGAGAGATGTGAAGAAAGTTATGGATATAAAGATGTAGTTTTGGTTAGGAAAGTTAAAAAGAGAAGAGAATGCTTTTATATGAAAAAGCACCTTGTGTAGTAGTGAACTTTGTCCTAAAGCAAAATGACCAGCTGTTTAGGGAAGAGTAAATACAGGACAAAACAAAAAGTCTGAAGCATGTCATGGAAATGTCTAAGTCATAATAAAGACTTGTGAAGGGTAAGTTTATGAATGAATTTTGTGTGTGATTAAGTTGGATAAAATCAAAAGGGAAGTATTTCTAAGTCTTTTTAAAGATTGAACGTTGATATTAAAAAGACTGATACAGAACTAAATCCCCCCCCCACTGCCCCCCATATTTGAATAAGCTTTTCTTGGAGTATTGATGTGCTCTCAGCAAAATTTCAAGAGGTTTTGCTGGATTTGGGTTTGGTAACAAGATTTTGGTGAGCCTCAGACAGGAGCTGAATGCCAACCCAGGGCTTTTGCTCGGGGCAGGCAGCCAGAGTTAGGTTTGGTAACACTAACTCTGTACGGTATCGGAGCAATCAAATCACCTGGGTCTTTGGGGAAAATTATGCTGACTTCCCCGGTCTAAGCCTGGTGCCCTTCTCAGTGAGCCACCAAGTTCCTGCACTGTGGTCACTAGACTGTGCCTGTCTGTCTGCTGTGCTCTAAGCCCTGGGAGAGCACACAGTGACTTTCCACGTTGCTACTGCATCCCCAGGGGCACATAGACATGCTCAGTGATACTTGTTTCATTGAATGAACATGAGGCCCTCGGTTCTTCAGGTGTTTCCTTTGCCAGTGGCCTCCTGGAAACTCATCTTTCAGGATTCAGCAGGTGGTCTAGAAAGCCCTCCCTGGTACCTCCCCACTCAGAGTGATCATGGTCTTCTCAGGGCGCCCTGGGCTGACTCCAGCCTAGCATAGCTCACATTTTATTTTACTTACTTGTTTACAAGACTGTCTTCCTTGAAACAATAAGTCCCTTTAGGGTAGAGAGCATTTCTTATTGTTCTTTTGTGTTCCTAATACCGAGCCAACTTGCTGCTGCATAACAGGTGTTTCATGTGTGTTTGATAAATTTTATTGAGTTGACATGTGGGAGACTAAGTTCAAAAAAAAAAATAAATAAATAAAAAGCCATCCTGCCTTGATTCTGAAACTGCTTTTCCAACCATCTTGGCATTATTTTTCTTTCTTGCTTTATTTTATCACTAGTCTCAGATTAACCACATTTTCAAGTTTAGAAATTTACTCAACAGTCTGCAGAAGGCTGAGAAATGAAACAGTTGCTCACCGAAATGTGATACATTCCTGGTTAATGTGGGCACAAGGTTGAGATGAAGAAATACAAGAAATTATTCAAAAACTAATTCAATAATTGACAGTCTCAGGGCTAAGTGGCAGGTGGCACCTGTTCCAAGAGTTGCCTGAGATTTGCCCCATCCTAGTATTTGACCTTTTTAGTTTTCCTTTAATTATGGTAGCACTCAGTCATGCTGGGCTGCTTTTTCACGCTCACCTTGGGAGACAGACACATTGTGTGTTACAACAAAGTAGTTTGGAGGAAGGTAATTAAAGGTGTTGATTGTAAAAAAGGAAAATATAGTTGCTTTGGCTTAAGCCAGATTCTATGATAATAAATATATTGAAGAAAAAAATATTGTTTTACTGAAACTGTGGGATATGCAGTTATAAAATTTACTCCTTCTTTATTCTTAGTCCTTCCAATGTAAAAAAGAATAAAATTAACTAAATGTCTTTAACTAGTACATTTCTTGTTCAAAAATAATATGAATTCTAAAATACAGTAAAAGTTCAAAAGTCCAGTCATTTATCTTCACAAATCACAACTTGTACTTTTATTTTGGTCTTTTGTGTATGTGAGGGGAATACGCCTGCCTAGACCACATAGATAAATACTCGACTTGAAAATGTGGTTAATCTGAGACTAGTGATAAAAATAAGATGAATTGCTCTTGCATTTCTTTGTTTTTAGCACAAAGTATAGAATTCCTTTTTATCGTTTTAGCATGCTAAGTACTGACGAGGGTATAAAGAGGAATAAAAGTAGCCCCTACCTTCAAAATATGTATAATCCAGCATGTGGAACCAAAAACTATACTGATAATTATAACCCAAGCCTCAATTATGTGACAGCAACGGTGAAGTAATGTCCTTTGATTGCTGGTTGCTCAGAAAAGTAAGTAGAGAATACTCTGAATGAGGGACATCAAAAGGAGGCATTGAAGAATCAGTGAGATTTCAGCAGGCAAGAAGAGGAAGCAGCTTTTATACCTGCCAGTGGGAAAATATCAGGCCTGTCGGGGGATACTGCATGGTCCAGGTCCTGGGTCCTGGAGGAAAGAGAAAATTCCTAGAGTGATGCTGGCAGGCGCACTCTGAGGAATTTAGAAGATGAAGACTAGGAGGAATCTGGGGCCACATCAAAGAGGACTGAATGCCATGTTAAAGAAAATGCCATGGGCATTCTATGTAAGATTATTTTTATACTAATAAGAGATCAATACATACACTGACATGCTCAAATGCAGGGGGTATTCAGAACCCAGTGCTGTAGCGGACTGCACTAGGGGGTGCGGAAGGTGCAAAGAGAGCCAAGAGAGGAACAGACACTTCATCAAAATGATGCTAAAAAGTCCAAACGATGATTTCACAAAATTATAAGTTTGGAAGAGACCTTGAGTTCACTAGCCTTTAGATTTCTGAAAGCGGTGGAACAATTTAGAAGGAAGAGGATACTATAGTCCCTTTTCTTACCACAACTATTCAGTTCAGAAAAACAAACAAAACAAATAGCCCAACCTGTGACATTGTCGGACGTTGTTTTTTCTTTTGAGTCAAGCTCTCTTCATGCCAGAAATGGAAGTATGTGATGTGCATTCACATGACAAAGGTCTGAGCTGCAAACCACTGTCGAGGACGCTCCTGGACCTGCAGCCCTTGATATCAGTCACTTTCTCTACTGAGTAGAAAGATGCCTCAGTTTTCCTCTCTCTGCACACCCTGAATGTCCAATGTAGTTGCAAATATAACTTAAATTCCTCAAACCCTCATTTCTTCTCATTTTCCATTTTGTTCCTTGTTTCATATGATTCTGGTTCATTGTATATTTATTCCCTCAGCTCTTAGTGCTTGGTTCTTGAAATACATTTTTGAAAATTCAACCAACAGTATGCTTATATGTACTGACATTTTTTAGAAATGAATTTTCAGCCCTCAGCACAGATAATCACTGGGTTCTGTCTTACAACCATAAATATTACAAATAAATAAACTGACATTAAGAAATTACGGGAACTTGACCATTACTAACATCAACCCGTATTTACAGAAACCTCATAAAATACCTGGTATGAACAGCTCAATAAATCAATAGTTAGAAGCAGTTTCAATTAGGCTTTGGGTCCCTTGTAGATATTCATAAAGCCACAGAGATTAGATGTGAGATTGGTCTCAGAAATTGCAGGTACCAATCATGTTATTTTCTCCAATATGATGAAAAACAGTTTCTAGGGAGCAGCAAGAGTTTCTGGGATGCTCTAAGAGAGTTCTTGGGACCTGCGTGTAATCTGTGAATGCTTAACCCTTTCTGTCTTTGCAGTGAGTTTTAACAGGAAGCATATGTGTCTTACAAAATCTTGCACAGGAAGGTTAAAAATGTCTATCACTGTCTTTACAAAAAGAAAAACAAAAAGCTTGGGCCATTAGAGTTTGGGGTAGCCAACCTTGTTTTTGACTAGGCATTCTTTTATCTGTTTGGAAGCAACATTTTTCACAAATATCATGTACAGTCAGTACGTGCGGCACCACAATGTTTTGATCAATGACAAACCGCGTACACGATGGTGGTCCCATAAGACCATCATGGCTATACCACACAGCCTAGGTGTATAGTAGGCTATCCCGTCTAGGTTTGTGTAAGCACACTCTGTGATGGTCACACAATGACACAATCTCCTGAGGAGGCATTTCTCAGAACTTATCCCTATTGTTAAGCAATGAGTGACTACATTTGGAAGAGGGTTAAAAGGACAACAGTTTATGTCATTCACTAGAATTTACTTTACCATGATTAGTTTTTAAGTCACTCTAGCATAGATGTTTCTTATTAACCTCTATAGTAGAAGATCTAGACAACATGCTTTTCTGACTGAGTAATGTCTCAATGTTTTTCGAATCTAACTAGATTAGATTCTAGTGAGATGCTAATTACTAATGAGATACTAATTATTTTGTAGCTCAAGTTTAGATTCAAAAACCAGAACACTTGTACAAAACAGATTTTAGCCAAGTTTTGTAGTTTATAGAACCAACCTAAGATTTCATTTGAATTTGTATTAATATTCTTTTGATTGCATCTATTTAGGCAATATGAATTTTTAGTATAGCAGCCTTTTTATACAATAGATATGAAACCATTCTAACAACTCCAAGCCCCATGTGAAAATAAATCATTTAATTTTTCTGTTATACCTGCTTCACTTTGAAATATTTACTAAAATACAATTTCTTTATTTACCAGATGAACTATGATAATAACAGTTAGTTTCATAACATATTGACAGACTTTGGAAAGGATTTAATTGTTTAGGAAAAAGTGTTCATTTCCCGTTTGCATGTTTCAATGACCAAGGTGAGAAAACTTACACAGAGGGGAAGTGTAAACACTGAGTTCAGGGCAGAATTGCTGCTGAACTAATGCCAGTGTAATTTATTCTGACCATCTATCGAGAGCTCTTGTGTTTTGTGTCTTTGCATGATAGATGAATTGGGTTTGATGAAAAATCCTTCCTGAATAGTCCTCTTCAAATCCAAAATGAATAAGACTAGTCTGTTTTTGAGAATTTTGCAAAGGGGGATGCTCTACCCTTAATATCTATTAGTCAAAAAACCCTGAATATTTAGACTAATCTGCTGAAGAAAGAGAAGAAATGATATTCCAGAAACACTCTCTTTCTTAGATATCTCCCATTTAATTGCTATAACTTAGGATAGAAGAGTATTTAAAAATCCATGTGATTAGGGGAAAGATGCCTTCTTCCTTGACAGCCAGAAATTTCCCTACTACAAATACAACAAAATGTTAGCAGGGTAGTATGATTATGGTAACTTTTTCCTTTAAACGTCTCTGTATTTTCCAAAATTTTGACAATGAGGATGTGTGACTTTTGTAATCAGAAAAAGCAATTCTTTTTAAGCAAGCAGTGTCTCTTGTGAAGGCTTGGGATTCTGCTCTTGTCTATTATCTCCACATCTGCCTCTCTTTAGCTGCTTTCTCCGATAAGCTAGACATGCACAGTTTGATGTGAAACTGCTCCCGAGTGATACTGGGCAGGAGCTGGTTTCACTGGAGCATCTGGGTGACATCGGCATGCAGAGAGGGCAATGCACGGCCACAGTGGGCGGTGGCACACTCAGGAAGGTCACATCAAAGCCATCAGAATAGTTCAACCAACACGAATTAGGCATCAGGGCTGGTGTCACAGCCAGCGCCACCTCAGTGCAGAAGTCTGGGAGTCCGCAGTACAAACAGACTTAGGAGGAGACGAGCTCACCCACCCGGTTTCTCCTCAGAGGATGTGGAAATACGCGGGCAGGAGCAAAAGACCGGGTGTCTTAATGCAAAACTGGTGCCCCAATCACAGGGGCACATGCTTTCTTTTACAACGTTTGGAGCTCAGAATAAGTAGAATTGTACAGATCACAGGGTTTGTTATTTTTCCTGGCTTCAAAACTTTCTTGTATATGTAGTTGTAAGGGAAGCCTGGAATTGGAAACAAACAAATGGTCTCTTTTATTAGACTCTGATATCATGTTTTTGGATAAAGTGAGTTGGTGAATTGGAAAGGATTAGAATCTGAGTTCCTAAAATACTAAAAATATGTGTCCTAACCCAACAGATCTACAAAATAGTGTTGAAATCTCTCACCTGGAAACTTTCGTTTTGAAAGCAGCTTATTAATCTCTTTGTATCCTGGATTGAAATCCTGAAAAAAACAATTTTCCTACTGACATTAAGGCAAAATACATGTGGAAGGATCTGTCTCTGAAGTGAAATGTCCATCTGAGGATGAACTAGTCCGTGTTTGGCTCTGGGGATGTTCATGGGAAACTTGGTAATGAGGTTCTAACATTTCCAGGTCAGACAGAACGCTGGCTAAAAATTAAGTGATGCTAAATAGTATGGAGGTTTGAAATCATGTTGTGCATCTAGTCTGCAAACATTGGCAGCAAAAAGGCACATTTACGGGATCTCATGACTTTCTGATTTGGGCGTTCCTTACCCAGGAGCTCCTCTGTGTTCTTGGATTTGTGAACAGAGCCCACCCTGTCACCTTCACCACAGGAGAGCTGTCTCCTGTTTGTTGACTTGAATGTGACACAAAAGGAGCCTCCGGGAGCAGGGCAGAGCCAGCTCAGCATGGAAGACATCAGCCCTTACACGTCTGATAAGCTAAAATTCCATTAAAGCTCTTTAACAGCAAAGAAGAAGGCTGCTATTTGCATCTTCAGAAAAAATACTATCTGATGTCCTACACATTAAAGGGATAAGATTGTGGTGGATTTTCTTCATGCTGATAAGCAGGTATTTTCCATCAGACACATTGGCAGCCCTGGACAATGCTGTTATACAAGTAAAGGCATTTACTCTCAGAAAAAGAGAAAAAAAAATGTTTCCTGGGTTGGTCATAACTGAAGGGCGTGCTCATGGGGCGCCACAAGAATAAATAATAACAGATAATGATTTGTCCTAACATCTTTTTCATAAGAATGCCACATTAAAATAAAAACTTCCCTGATTTTCCTAATTGAACCTCGTCTCGGTTGGGCTTCCTTCAATCCCATGAGCAGGCATTAGACTCTGGTCTGTCCTAATTCCAGCTCAGCACCACAGTCTGCAGTTGCCTGATATTTCCTGGTTGGTTCCACTGGAGTGCTTGTTTTCCTTTAACCCAGAGCTTTTCTTTCTTTAATTATAATTGGCCTCTGTTGAGATCTCCAAGCTGTGCTGAATGGATTTTCAGTGTTTCTCTAATGGATTTCAAACCTGTTTGCCCTGCAATCTCCTTACACCCAGCGGGGCAGTTGGTGACTGTTTTTCAAGGAGGAGTGTGGGAAAGGGCTGTCCTATGTTTTGGTAACATTTGGGGAGTCACTGAGCTGCCCTTCTCGGCTATGGTACTCCATTTTATCAGTAGAGTTTGATGTGTGGATTTAGGGGACCGTTAGCCACAGTTACAGTACATGGTGATTAGGATCTCTGCCAGATGTCTAGAAAACAGCTGTACAATAAAGAATAATAGTATTGTATTAGCCCAATGCCCTCTCTCAGTGTGTCTGTGTGAAGTTTTGTTGTCGATGCTGTTCATGTGAAATGAAACTGTATTCTATTTCTAAGCAGTACAAAGCTCATTTTGCAAGATGGCATCAAAGAGAGGTGGGATTCTTAGAATTTACTTGCTTCTGTTTCATTTTAAAATTCATGTGCAAGTATCGAGTTTAAAGTCAAGTAGTACTGGGCGGTCCCCAGCTGTCAAATGGATTCTATTCCAAATTTTCATTTGTGAATTTGTTGTTTGGAGCTCAGAATCCATTTTCCTGTAAATGCAATAGTGATCGAATTCCAAATGAGGACTTTAACACCTATAATACCAACTGAAAGGAAATGAAATAACCTGTGAGGAGGATGCACTGTTGCAATCATTTAGGAGCACTGCATTATTACATATACTTCTAAATACTGTATTATCATATATATGGCTCAAAAAGTAAACCGTAGTTAATTTCCTTGTACCAAGCTGTATCAGCTAATACTATTTTGTTCAAATAGTCACCGTCCTTCATTTTGCAGAGATTTAAATTTTGCCCAAAGAAGTACCACAAAGAAATTCTACATAGGCCCATTTTACTGACCATGTTATTTATTTTATTACAAAAATACCATCAAATGTATTTGTTATCTGCATCAGACACTACCACGTACTTTACCAATAGCCATTCCCACATTTTCCTTTGCTGCAGAACATGTAAGTCGTGGATACAAACTGATTAATCTAAGGCAATCAGGGAAATTCTATTCCTTATACCAATAATTGATTGACTTAGGAGCTGGTATATGATTCAGTGATTCAGTTCTGATCAATGATACACACAAGAGAAGGTCCATTTAGGAATTTTTAAGAAAGTGTTTCCTTTTTCCATTCAAACATAGAGATACAATAAAGTAGTAATCTCTTTTTTCTGCTAAATATTGTGTCTCTGTCTCTGTGTGTTGCCTGGGACTGTGGCAACCATTTTGGAAGAATGGGATTTTAAGGAATATGCTGTGAGCACAAGATTTTTGGCTTCTTTCAAATATAATAATAGTTAATACCTCTATCTTCTTAAATTTCTTGCATTGTGGATATATTGGACATTCACTGTTGACAGAACATAATCTGCTTACTTAGAGCTTTAGTGATATTTTAGTTCCACTATTTATTCTGCATGGAGGAAAGTCCTTGAAACCAACACACTGGAACAATCCCTCTCTTACCTTGAATAAGGTCAGTTTGAGAATGAGTTTGTATTGTCAGCATGTTGGGGTTGGGGATGGAAAAAAATGGGAAGATTTTATAAGCTTCTCCTAAATCACAACTGTACCACATGCTTTCATCATCGTGAACGCTCCCAGATTATCAGCTATTTGTTTGTGTAACTGGGGTTAAAACCGGTCACTCATGCACAAGAAGAAAAAGCAAATTTAAACTATAATGAGATGCTGTTTTTCCCTTATCAAGTTATAGAAGACAAGAAGTGGATGGGACACTGTGAGGTTGTGGGAAAAGTGGCATTGTTACAGTTTACTTAATGGAGGCTGAAGTGGTGTGACTTGAAAGTCAGAACATTAAAATTTCTCTTACCCTTAATACAGCATTTCTACTTCCAGCAATGTGTCCTACAGATTGCTCTATATATCTACAAAGTACATACAAGGGTATTATCTTAGTGTTATTTATGGTGGCAAAAGAGTTACTTATGATAGTCTGATATTTACAGATGACATTACTTTCGCCTTTGGAAATCGGATATCAGGAACTTGGAAATTCATGAAAGAAAATAAAATCTTAATTAATTCTTTATAACTAGATGAGAGTGGTGAGTAAGAGTGTTTTCTACATTTATTTAGTATCAGTGTGACACACTGTGCTGGGCAACTATGAATTCATTTATAAGGTGTTGTTTTGTTTTTATTCAGAAAATAGTCTTCGATTCTTAGAAACTTTTTTTTATTGTGATATGAAAACTTAACATGAGATCTACCCTCTTAACAATGTTTTAAGAAACATTGTGCCTGTAGTTAATAAAGCATTGTTAACTACAGGCACAATGTTGATCAGCAGATCTCCAGAACTTACTCATTTTGCATAATTGAAATTTCATACCCGTTGAACAGCAAATCCCCATTTCCTCCTTCCCCCATCCCCTGACAATCACCATTCTACTCTCTGCTTAGTCTTCAATTCTTAAAAGAATATAACCACTTTCTATTCCTGGTATTATGACAGACTAGGGGGTTCTGGAAATCTCTGAAACAGTTCCTGCAAATGCTGCATAAAAGATAACAAGTGTCCTTTTAATGCATAGCTGGGGACTTGAGAAAGCAAGGGAAATCTAAATAGCATAAAAACAAGAGGAAGAATGTCAGAGTGGTGAGCTGGCACTTAACCGGGGACGTTTCCTTCTCTTGGGAAGCAAGAGGATTGAGCTGCACAGCTTCCTAGGGACAGGAAAATGCCCAGGGCTCCCACAGAAGGGGGTGTTGGAATCTAGATGCATCACAGAGCTGTGACCCATGGAGGCCATATCTTTAGTGACAGTCTGGGCTATAGGAAATGGTGATGGCAGTCATCTGTCTTGGCTGGGATGCTAGATAACAAAAAAACTACCCCTTCAGAATTCATAACCACAGGCGGCCCTCACAGCTTGAACTGACATTGCTTGAGTGTCCAAGAAATCTCAAGCCAAGAAATTAACATAAACCAGACCCAGATTATGTATCAAAGCACCTGGTAGAAGCCAACTCAAATCCTCTCAGGACACACCAACAACCACCAAGATAGCATTAGTTCCACAAATTGCAAAGTGCAAAGGATAACCCCCCCAAAAAAAAAGATAGCATTAGTTCCACAAATTGCAAAGTGCAAAGGATAACCCCCAAAAAAAAAAAAAAAAATCACAAAACAAATGAAGAAATATGTCACCGTGAAAAAGTGTTAGAAAAAAAAACCCCTAGACCCTCAAGATAATGCCCTCAAGATAACAGAATAATTATAAACAAGATATAAAACAAATATATTTATTTATTTTTTATTTTTCTGGCAGCTGGCCTGTACAGGTATCTGAATCTTTGACCTCATTGCTATAACACCGTGCTAACCGGACAGCCTAAAACAAACATATTTAATGCTTATGAGAAGCAAGAAGAAACTGAAAACATAGGAAAATAATAACATACTCTCTAGAAAGTTGGGCAGATTTAAAATGAACCAAAAGGAAATTCTAGAATAAAGAAATATAATCAGTAATAGCCAAACACTGGAAACTGGATATATGAATGGTGATGTATTTTCTGCAATGGAATATTCTGCAGCAATAAAAATAAATGAACATAACTACACACAACAACTTGAATGAATCTCAGAAATATAATGCTGAATGAAAGAGGCCAGACACAAAGAATTTAAATGAGATGATTATACGAGTATATATAATATATATATATTTTTAAAAAGCTATTGATTTGTACATTTTAAATGGGTGAATTATATGCATGTGAATTATATCTCAAGCTGTCTAAAATTGCATTTCTATACACCAGCAATCATTAGAAAATGCAGTTTATTTAAAGATACTATTTGTGGGCTGGCCAATTAGCTCAGTTGGTTAGAGCTCAGTCTTGTAACATCAAGGTCGAGGGTTCAGATCCCCATACTGGCCATCCCCGCCCCCCTCCAAAAAAAAGACACTATTTGCAGTAGCAAGGTGTGCATGAATTGTGACTAGAAATTTTAGGAACATCATTAAAAATCAACAATGTGGGGAGACTAACTCTATGAAACATTAAGTCCCATTTAAAGATGTATCATTAATACAGTATGATATTTGTGTAGCAATGACAATATGACTAATGGAACAAAATCTAGAGCCCCAAAGTGAGCCTTGTATGTATCAAAACCTGATGTATGTTGATAATGGGGGAGGTTCTGCATGTGTGGGGGCAAAGGGGGAATGGGAAATCCCTGTACTTTCTGCTCAATTTTGCCGTGAACCTAAAACTACCCTAAAAAATAAAGTTTAAAAATGAAAAAGAAAACAAAAAAACAAAAAACACTTGATTCATGACAGAGCTGGCTTTACTGGTCAGTGGAGAAAGGATATTTTTCCACACGTTTGATGATGGAAAATTTGGTTGTGCATACATCAAAAATAAGAAACTGGGTCCTTATCTAATACCATATTAAAAAATGTTTTGTATATACTAATGACTTAAATATAGAAAAAACGTTAAACTTTTAGAAGAAAAAAAAGACATTATCTCTAAAGCATGAAGCCCAAAAGAGGATATTTTTATGACACAGGACAAAAATATAAACTAAAAAGGAAAATTGATAAATTCTACTATTTCATTCAAACTGAAATCTTCTGTACATCAAAATATATCACAATCAAAATGAAAAGACAAGACACAGACTAGGGGTGATAACTCTGTCGAGACTAGAGGTGATAACTGCAATGCATACAAATTATAAACAACAAATATCTGGTCCATAAAAATTAATATATACAAATATAATTAACATATACAAATATAATTATCAAAAGATACAAATAGACAGTTCATATTTGAAGAAATATGAAAATATGTTCAATCTCACTATTAATCAAGAAAACCTAAATTAAATTAGCTTATCCTCATCAGTTTATATGATCAGATTGATAGAGTTAAATTTGTCAGTACTAACTGTTATGGAGCAAGTTGAGCCAAAATAACTTTTAAAAACTTACTCGGAAGTGTAAATTGATAGAGCTATTTGGAAATACCTAAGAATGTTTAAAATGCTGTAATTCCACTCCTAGATATAGCTACTTTAGAGAAACTCTTGTACATAGCATGAAAGCAGTAAATGAGTTCTCAGAGGAGTAATATTTGCAATAATAAAAAACTGGAAGCAATATAAATTTTCATAAAAGAATATATAAATAACAAAGTATAGTCATGTGAATGGAATATCATAAAAAAGAATAAAGTAATGAACTAAGCTGCATATATCAATATGAGTAAGTCATAAACATAATATTTTTGAATGGATATAGCAAGTTTGTGAAAGGATATGTATTATATGATGGCATTTATTTAAAGTTTAAAAATATGCAAAACACAATAATGCAAACACACACACAGAGGCAGTTCTTGCTTTGTGCAGTTTTGATATGCACAAAGATCAGTTACTAAGGTTTAGTTAAATATGCCAGTCTCCCAACAACACGATTTAAATTTTAGTTACCATAGTATATTAAGGTGAGTCATTGCATAATATACAAATTTCATTATGCATATACATAATTTTAAGTTTAATTGCTAGCTTTTCTTTCCAGAAACACTACACAAATAAGAGATGTGCATCACGATTAGTGACCAGTCACGTCACTTCTAAGTCTGACAATGATTGGTCACTGCACATCAGTTATTATTTTCACACGCAGACAGCAAAGCATGTGACTGTGTTGCCTCCTTACTTCCCAGCGATAAACCCATGCAACATTTTATAAAAATGGAAACTGGAAAGAGGCAATTGGCCACTAAGATAAAAGTGCATCAAGAAACAAAGAATGATGGAGCTGGAAGTGAAATTTGAATTGAACAGAACTGGAGTTATATGAGGATACTTCAAAAAGTTCATGGAAAGATTTGTATTACCTTTTAATTCTATTTTCCATAAATGTTTGGAAGAACCCTCTTATAAGAAATAGCTGACCATGCCATTGTTTGAGAGAGTCTGGATCTGCAGCCAGAGGAACTTAGTAAAGCAAACTCATCTACGTAAATGACGAAAGTGGTTGTGACCAAAAAAGGCTGAAGATGCCCCAGAGAAAATGACACTGGAACAACACTTCATATTAAAGAAACTCTCAATGATGCTTCATGATGTTGAAAGTGCAAAGGATAAAATGTTGGAAGCTGATCCAACATTTGGATCATACAATATGGATTTCTTGATCCATATTGTATGTTACACAATGAGAAAAGGAAGAGAAGCACTGTTCAAACTACTCCTTATAAACACTTTTTTTTTTTTTTTTTTTTTTGTGACCGGTAAGGGGATTCTAACCCTTGATTTGGTGTTGTCAGCACCACGCTCAGCCAGTGAACGAACCGGCCATCCTTATGTAGGATCCGAACCCGCGGCCTTGGAGTTACCAGCACCGCACTCTCCCGAGGGAGCCATGGGGCTGGCAACCTTATAAACACTTTAATCTCAATATTTCTAATGTTTTAAAATAGAGTGTACTATTTTTTTCTTTTCTTTTCCATTCATTATGGACAGCAAGAGTTTTTCATATTTTGACAAAAATTTTTAAAGGCCATGAAGCAATTATAATTTTTCATTGATTATGAATACTGCTTTGAATGATGTCAGCTTGTACATCCATTTTTATGTCCCACTACTATGTAAAGCCAAAACTGTATATATACGTGTGTGCATGTGTACTGTCTATATATGTATATACATGTAGGTATGTACAGATATATGTGATAAATATAATAAAATATAAAGATATGTAAGTGAATGATAAATGAAAAATTCCATATACTATGATCCCATTGAAAATATGGAAAGAAAAAATGATTAAAGACAGATAAATAGAGGGCTTCAAAAACTGTATTTGTAATGGTTTTAATGTATTATCTGGTTGTAGGAACTATTAAAACTTTTTTATTACTTTATGCCTTTTTTAAGTCTAAAATATTTTATTAGAGGAAAAAAATAATAACTATGTCCAAAAAGAAATAATGCTTTTCTAGCAAATATAAGCAATAACAGGAACCCTGGAAAATATAACTAGCCCCTTGACTTAGGTTGTCAATCCTCCAAATACAGTGCAAAATCTTTAAGTAAAAATATGAGCTTCTGGAAAGGTAGAAAGTTGTTATTAGCGAGGACATAAAACTGTACATGCTCACCTAACCCTTTCTATTCAATTTACAGGCTGTTACATGATTTCAAGAACTAACTCTCTGGTTGAACTCAGAAGTACTCTCAAAGCACATCAGACTTTATGGTCTTTAAGATGTTTGCCATGAAGGAATGCCCTGTGTGGGCAGTAGAAAAATTTTAGTACCCCGTTGCTGGGTCACAAGAAAGTTACAAAGGAACCTCAGACATGAGAAACAAAACATGCCTTTCTAGCCTTAAAACTTCTTAGACAATTTATGCAGTAACAGTGGCAAGTTTCCATGATTCTAGGAAACACTTGAGCAGGGTCCTTTTCTTATGGATCAGGTAAAACAAATCACTGGACTTGGTATTCCTTTTCTATTGCTGCTGTAACAGATTACCACAAACTTAGTGGTTTAAAACAACGTATATTTATTATCTGTTGTGTAGGTCAGAAGTCTGACCTGGGTCTGATGGGGCTAAAATCAAGGTGTCAGTGTCAACGGGGCTGCATTCCTCTGGAGGCTCGAGGGGAAGTGCCTTGCCTTGCCTTTGCAGCTTCTGCACACCACCTGCATTCTCTCGCTCATGGCCCCCTTATACCATCTTCAGAGCCAGCAAGAGAGGATTGAGTCCTTAAAGCACATCCCTCTGACCCTCTTCTTCTGTTCCTGCTTCTGCTTCTAAGGATCCACGTGATAAGATTTGACCCACCCAGGCAATCCAGGATAATCTCCCCATATAAAGATCCTTAGTTTAATGACATCTGCTAAATCCCTTATACCATGTAACGTAACATATTGACAGGTTCTGAAGATTAGGGATGTGGACATCTTGCAGGAGGGGGCATTATTTTGACTATCCCGGAAATCTTTTTAGGCTAGTGGCTGTTCAAGAATTCAGGATCCTAGACTAAGACCTAGACATTTTATTGTATTTAATAAGTGTGGAATACAAGTAGACTCCGGGTTAGAAACACTCTTACAAACTCTCTTTGGAGTTTTGACTGATGATATAAGGGAAGCTAGAATCTTACCCTAAAACAAGTACTTAGAGCAGTACAATCTCTATTGCCACATTTCTACCACCAGTGTGATCAACCCTGGAGGACAAACTCAATCAAGTCGGTTCTTAACAGTACTTGGCCTATAATGAGGAATAAATGAACTTTCTGTGTTGCCAAAGCCAGCCTTAAACCTATGTTCCCAGAGATTGGGTGAGAGGGTTTATTTTTTCACATTTCAATATTATTTTCAGCTAGAAGTACACATAAATCCATAGTTTCAGGGCTTTAGATACTGTCTAGCTTATAATGAGACATTGTTTCTATACTGTCATCACGAAAGACTGCATTCGGTGGCGAATATCATATTTCCTACGTAAGCAGCACAATTTATTTATCTCGACCTTAAGGAGTACGATGTCTCTACTCTAGAAGACCATTGAGGCAATCAAAGCAATCCCCTAAGTACAATGGAAAATCCATGTGTTTTCTAAATTTGCTGTGTTTTGTGATAGCACTTAGATGTCTTTTGAAACATAAGTGTTTGTTTGATAAAAGAGGCACAATTTTCCATCAATAAACTCATAAGGAAAAGAGATCAAATAATGAAATGTGCAAAGCACATGCACTGTATGTTGTTGACACCATCGGTGTTGCAAGAGCAGCTGAATCTTTCGGTTCTGAGGCTTTTCCAATAAGCTTTTCTGTAAAATCCGCTCTCAGAAATGACCATTTCCTTCTGTTTATATAAGGCAAATCAGAGGTACAGATGAGTCTTCATAAATATGTGAGCCAAAGATGTAATAGCTTAAGAAATATTTGCTGGAATGTTCTATATATTCCTGTGAGGCTGAGGATTTGGTGCTCCATGAAGCTTAGCCCTGACTTGAATGTACAAATTACTGTGAACATCTTACTAGAAAATTGAGTGAAATTATTTGAATTGCCCACTTTTATGAAAGAACAGAGTATGATTTAAAGATTTCTCCCATCAATTCTTTTTCTTTTTCCTCTGAGCACATGTTAAAACAAACAAATCAAAGACAAAAAATAAAAATCGTTATCATTTGCCTGTAAGTATTAAGTCTGTAAGCCTAATTCAGGCCTTTTTTTCCCCGTGGGATGTAAAAGTTGATATTAAGCTTATTGGCATAAAGTATAGGCTATTTCTTGTAGAGTTGTTTTTTTTTTTTTCTTTCTTTCATGTTTTCTATTTGGCCACATCAATATTCCTGCTTTGAGAAGTTGATAACACTGTTGTCTCTGTGTCTAGGCTCAACTCTGTGTTTTCATAAGCCTTTGTGCTCAGAGTGGAGATTTATTAGTAATGGGTTCAACTTTTTGTGTTCTATATTGTGTTCATTTATTTTCCAAGATCATGAAAATGTGCAGAATTTTAAACAGTGATACAGACTTCAAATCAGTGCTGTCTGGAAGGGTCATAGACGCCTGAGAATCCCAGGGACCATGAACCCCATGGAAAGAAGCCCTAAAGGATTATAGTTAAGTGCAGTGGCTCAAGTTAAACCATTGGAGAGAACATTGACAATTGAATCAAAACAAAGGTCTCTTCAGTACCTAAGCAATAATCCTACTTCTAAATCGTGCTGGACTATTGAAGCGGCAAAACACTGTGCTCATTGGAAAACGAGGACCCTCTGCTGCTTATTGGCTCTTTCAGATCAGTTTATGATAACATCCTCCATGGATCATATACTCCTAAAATAAGACTGAGCTTTTTAAGGGAAGACATTTGTGTGATGCTGTTTCACCTTTAACCCCAATTTTCCAGTTTATACATCTGCACATTTCTCTGGGTGCCATTTAGCTATTCAAAC